>NC_142877.1:4769673-4924347 GCF_051225735.1 Oryctolagus cuniculus
AGACGTCTGAGACCCCGTCCTCAGGCCCTGCTCAGAAACTGGGCACGGACTGGCGGGCAAAGGCCCCCCGGGAGCGGCGTGCACTGGGCAGCCCCCGAGACGCCCGGCCGTGGGGGATGGTGGGGCCGCGGCTCAGCCGCGGGAGGGAGGGGGGGGCCGTTGTGCAACCACAGAAGTCATTGTTTTCCAAGAGAACAAAATGGCCTGGGAAAATTCCCAGGGCTTGAAACGAAATGATTAAAACCTGCACTCTTAACTGGCCATGAAAGGAGGCTTTATAATTAGATCTCAAATTTGGCGTGTGTGTGTGTGTGTGTGTGTGTGTGAGAGAGAGAGAGAGAGAGAGAGAGAGAAAGAGAGAGAGAGACAGAGAGAGAATGCAAGATGTTAACAGTAATTATCTCTGGGTGGAGGAATTTTAATTTTTTATATATTTATTTTTCAGATTCTCTACTTAATAACCTTTGGCTTCAGACAATAGCAGGGACAGAAATATGACTTTAAAAGGACCTCTCTGAGGTCCGTCATTCCCAACAGCAGCCCGCTACCCATCAGGCATTATTAGTTTTGCTTTCTGGGAAAAGAACAGCACGCGTGTTCCGTCGTCACGGCCGCGCTGGGACGCCCCCGCTGCGCACGCGTGTTCCGCCGTCACGGCTGTGCTGGGTCGCCCCCGCGGTGGCAAGACGGAGCAGCCTCCGGGAGGAGCCCTCGGGTGGCGCCTGGAACCCGGGGCAGAGCTGCAACCCCAGGCTCCTATGTCTTGGAACGCAAAGCTCCAGAAGCAAAACGCCAAGGGAGAGACAAGATTCTTCCATGTAGACACAGGACTGAGGGCAGTTCTCGCTGAAGACCTCGTGTTTGAAGCTGGAACGCGCAGTGGGGTCTCAAGGCGGCGGGCAGCCCATCTCCGGGTCTGCAGGGTCTCGGCCCGGCCTTCTCCTCCTGGGGCAGCCCCCGCCCCCGGCGTGAGCAGGCCCCACCTGCCGGCCCCTCGGCCTGCTCCTGTGCCGAAGGCGCACATGACTGCGGCTGCTTCCTGAGACTTCCCACGGGGAGGAAGGGCTGCTACATCTTGTGCCCATTTTGCAGAACGGATGACTGGGGCTGGGAAGGCTGAAGGAATCGGTGTGGGCTCCCCAGCCAGAGAGTGGCGGAGCCACCACTCAGACGCACCTCTGTCCTCCTCCTCCAGACCCGGTGAGGCCTCCCAGACCCCAGGGTGCACCTTGGGTGGGCTTTTCCCTGGAAAACGCTAGGGTGTTGGGGAGCGAGGGCTGTGGGGTGCGTTGAGCTTGGCCATGGGTGAAGAATGAAGATCACGGCCGTTGAGGGCAGAACGGCCTTGCCCACTGCCTGGGGCGGGGCCCGAGGTGGCCAGCGGTGGGTGTCGCAGCCCTGCAGCTGGAGGTGGCCTTGAAGCCACCCCAGGCCACACTGCAAACAAGGCCAGTGTCACCCACAAACAAGGCCAGTGTCAGCCACGTCACAGACGCCCCCAGCAGGTGGAGAGGGCCCTGCAGGCCAAGGGGTGGAACAGCCTCCCGCCCCCGCCCAGGGTGGGCCCAGCAGAAGCCATAAATGCAGTGACCGCGCCCGCGTCACTGTCCCCACTCTGCGACTGTTGTCTTTCAGAAGCTGGGCAGGTCAGTGCGGATCGGTTCCTAGACGCAGAGCCCACGGCCCTGGAAGCCGTGACGCCCCGAGTCGCCTGACGCCGGGGAGCCAATTCTCCCCCGAGCCCTGCCTTGGCGGCGTCCATGTTCAGGGGCTGGGGCGGGTTCCGGAGAAGACAGGACAGAGACGCAGGAGACGCTGCCACTAAGAACGCCCGGGCCTCCTGTGTCTGCTCCCGTGGCCTGACCTGGAACACGCGTGTGCTTTGAGCAGAGGCAGCACACGCCCTGCAGAAGTTTCCAGAGCCCAGCTGGGCTGCTCCCTCCTTGCTCAGAGCCCTACAGCCTCCCTGTGGCCCTTGGCGACGCCCTGCAGTTGAGAATGTGCCTTGCTCACCGGTTCCCAGAGGGTGGTGGTGAGCCTGGCCCACATTCTGGGTGCCCTGCTCTCAGGAGACGGCCACTGCAGCCCCTCCAGCCGACCTCACGCTGCCCTTCCCTCGCTCACTAGAGTGCTCCTCCCACGTGCCCACAGGGCCCCGCAGTGCCGCCTCTGCCTCGTGCTTTGGCACCCGCCACCCCTGTTTCCCTCGGGAGGGATTGTCACTGCCCCCAGTTTCTGAGCATGGACATGGAGACTCGAGGTCCAAGGTCTTTGCCGAAGCCACATGGACAGTAAGAGCCACAGTCGGGTTGAAGATTTCCCACGTGCGTCTCCTTTCTGCCTCTCCAGACTGAAGGCGTTCACTCCCGCTGCAAGCGCCTCGAACTTGGCTGTTGTGAGGTTGCTACTTGGTAAATATTTGTGTGCCTGCCAGCCAAGCCCTTGGGATGTGGGAAACAGATTCAAGTTCACCTCTTGACACTCCTCAGGAGCCCGTGGACTCAGCGTACATCCCTTCCGGTTTCCAAAACAAACCCACCTCTAAGCACTCACCCCGCCGTGCACGTGCAGGCACACACACGTGAACATACGTGCACACACACAAGTCTGTCGAGAGAGCCCTGACACTAACACTCACCCTGGCGGCCAGCAGCCAGTTCTCCGAGTCCTTCCCGGACACGGGGAGGACATCAGCTTCCTGTCTTCTTTTTGACAATGATCTTAGCTGCTGGCAGGTGCCAGCGAAGGGGGGGCCAGGCCTCAGGTCCAGGCCAGCGAATGGAGCCCGGCCAGGAGGCGTCTCGTGTGCTCTGAGTCAGCTTTGGGCCTGCTCGGATCCGCCCCTGGCGCTCTCCGATCCATCCGTCTGTCCATCCTCTGCACGCTGAGCACACCTGGCACAGAGCAGAAACAGACGTGGCCTCTGGTTGGCTCTTGCTCAGTTCCATCGCGGAGGACAGGGTGCTGTGGATGGTGTGGCAGAGTCGCCTCCACGCTGGGCGCTCCCAGAGAAGCCGTCTCCCCAGGGTGAGCTCCTGGGACAGACCCAGCCCCTCGGGCCTGGCATGGGACACCTGCTGCTTCTTCAGCCCGAGTGCTCCCCCGGCCCCGGGTCTTCCCACTGTGGCTGGTCCTCACTGTTCCCTGCTGGCCGAGTGTCGCCACCTCCCCAGGGAGCCCCCCGGACCACCCTCCCCAGAGCAGACGCCCTTGACAGCGCCTGGGCAGTCATGGAGGCCGTCTCACTGGGCCCTTGCTCCGTGCCTGCAGTGGGGGAGAGCAGCGGGCAGATGCACGCTCCGTCTCCCCCCGCCCCGCCCCCGGCGTGTTTCCTGCTGTTTCTCTCCTGTTGCCTCGGCTCCCCGTAGGCTCTCAGAGAGCAGGAGCCTCCTGGGGCATCCTCAGAGCCTGGTGCATGTGGGAGCTCAGGAATGAATGAATGAATGAATGAATGAGGTCTGTGGCATGATTTTGTCTCCCCCACACACACATGGGGGGGACATTTTCGGTTGTCACAGCAAGGGGCTGCTCTTGGTGACCACTGGTGGAGACCAGCAATGCTGCCACCACCGTCCAGGGCCCAGGATGGCCCCTCGCTCGGGGGCCGATGCAGCCCCAATGTCAACAGTCACGGCCGAGAGCCCCAGCCCCGGGCACCCTGGCTGCCGGGTCTCCCCATCCATGCCTCCTTGCCCCTGGCCCGTGGAGGGTTGGCAGCCGGGAGGCCTCCCATCTCCTCCCACGGCCAGAGCTCCCGAGGCGGGCAGAGTCCTGACTTGCAGAGAGCTTTGAGTGGGTGCCAAGGAAGTAATCCTTGGTGATGGCGGATGCCTCGGGGCCTGGGCCCGCTCCTCTGGCTCGCGCTGGAGCTGCAGCTAATCCCCCCATGGCCTCAGGGCTTCCCAAGGGTGCGGGAGGGCTGCCCACCCCAGTTCCACCTGAGCAGTGGCCCAACGGCGGGACGGCTCTGCCGACCCCCGGGACGCACAGGGGGCGCGTGCGCATGCTTGCTCAGACACTGTGTTTCTTTTTCATCCACTAATTCTGTCCGTTTCTACCCTGGGCTCGGCTCTGCGCTAACCATCAGGGTACAGAGACCCCAACTCCACCCCACGGTGACCACCGTGCTGGGGTGGAGAGGCGCTGACGGACCACTGTGCAAACAACAGAAGTGCCATGTCCTTCAAGACGTTGCTGGAAAGTGGAATTTTAAAAATAAGTTTACTGGGGCTGGTGCGTGGCGTAGCAGGTAAAGCTCCCACCTGCGAGGCCAGCTTCCCATAGGGACACTGGTTCGAGTCCCGGCTGCTCCACTTCCGATCCAGCTCTCTACTAATGCGCCTGGGAAAGCAGTGGAAGATGGCCCAAGTGCTTGGACCCCTGTACCCCGGTTGTAGACCCAGAGGAAGGTCCTGGCTCCTGGCCCCTGCCTGGCCCAGCCCTGGCCATGGTGGCCGTCTGGGGAGTGAACCAGCAGATGGAAGATCTCTCTCCCTCTCTCTCTCTGTCTCTGACTTTCAAATAAATGAATCTTAAGGTTTTTTTGGTGTAAAAAATGAAATTCTTGCATATAAAGGGTCTTTAAAAAGCTCACAGAGATGCAGATATGAAAAATAGATGTTTTGCATGGATTTCAGGTTTTTTGCACCGACAAAAGCTATCTTGTAATTCTATTTTTCCACAAATGCTTTGAGGTGCCCTCTGCAACGGAGGCACGAGCTGGATCAGCGATGCCCCCCCTCTGACAAGAGGGGCCTGGGGCTCGGTCGGGGAGCTCTGGGCCGGCTCCACTCGGCAAGGGAGGGCTGGGGGAGGTGGGGGCGGGGCTGCGCCGGGCACCTGCAGACAGCTCCCTCGGGAGGGGCCTGGGCCAAGAGGACAGGAGCAGGGAGGGGTTTGGAAGAGGCTGAGGGGAGGGGCAGGGTGGCTCCTACAGGGCTTTATGGGCTGTTGGCAGGGGTCTGGTCATTTACCCAGGCCTGGGCTTTTGTCCCAAGCGCAGTGGGAAGTGCTCATGTTCGCGGTGAGAAGATCCCCCTGTTTCTGGGCTGGGAGGGCTGGGGGAAGGCCAGGAGCCAGGCAGGTGGCTGAGCTGGGTGGACGTGGAGAGGAGGGTCCAGGGCACAAGGTCAAGGTCACTGCCGAGGGAAAGATCGGAGGGCTTGATGCCGGGCCACACGTGTGGATGAGAGGGCGGGAGGTGCTGGGGCCCCTCCTGGGCGCTGGCTTTCTCCTCGGTGGGGGAGGGGAGTAACGGCTCCCTCGGTGAGCCCGAGATGGGGAGACTCCGGCTGGAGACTCCGGTGGACATACGGGGCTGCTGTGGGACGCAGGTGCAGAGACCGAAGGGGGCCTGGAGACACTGAGTAGGGCCCAGAGGAGGGACTTGGGGGCCACGGCTGTGCCTAAGACCCTCGATGGGGAGGAAGAGCAAGGGCGGGCCCCTGGCTGAGGCGTGGAAGCGGCTGGAGAAGGCTCAGTCAGGTGGGAAGCCTGGAGATGGAGGAGGTGGAGACGGAGAGGCGGGCGGGACACAGAGTGCTGAGTCATGGTGTGAGGAGAAAGGACTTCTGGGTAAAGATGCTAGATTGGCAGACCCAACCCGGCTGACAATCAGGACCAGAGAGGGTACAAATTCACAAGGCAAGAAAGAGCCGGGCTGCGCGCCCACGGCTTCTCCCTGCGCCGTCATCCCCGGCCCCGGCCAGTGTCACGCTTTCTGAGCAGTGCCTGTGTCCCGGGAGACACCGCCGGCGTTTCCCAGGCCCTGTCCCCCCTGAGCCTCCGAGACCCCTCAGGCAGGAACCGGGAGGCACCTGCTCCACGCTGCTCCGCGAGAAGCAGCCGGGACTGCGCCCCTGGTTTCCCACATCGAGGGAAGACGCGGTGACGCGGTCTCCTGCGGGATTAGCAGGGCTCGGAGGTGACACCCCAGGGTGTGGTGCTCTCTGGTGCCTTGGCCTCAGCATCTTCCTGCCCCTCCCCCATCTCCTGACCCTCCGTCTCTCCCCCGCGCGTGCGTTTCCCTCCGCTGACCGAGGAAGCGTCTCTGGGAAGAAATGCAGCTGCCCTAACCCCTGACCCTGGGACTCTGACTACAGACCCAGGGAAGACTCAGCCCGGGCAGAGACCGGGAGCCCTCGCCGTCGCCCCGACCGATCACCTGGGAGCCCCCCTGTGCCAGCAGAACCGCTCTTCCCCGCCCCTCGTGTCACCGCTCCCGCCTCCCCCAGGAGTCTCAAGCCCCTGAATTTTCTGTGACTCAAAATGTCACACCCGTGTGGGAGGCCTGGAGGAAGCTCCTGGCTCCTGGCTTCAGCCTGGCTCAGCCCTGGCTGCGGTGGCCATCTGGGGAGTGACCCAGAGGACGGGAGACCGACCGACCTCTCTCTCCTCCCCCCTCCCTCTCTGTAACTCTGCCTTTCAAATAAATAAATCTTAAAAAAAAACAATGCTGCCTACGTGTAGTCCACCTGGCCCTGTCTCACACTGCGGTGGCACACGCGTCCATGCACGTAGAACACTGCAGTGGCACACGCGTCCATACACATAGAACACTGCTGTGGCACACATGTCCATGCACATAGAACACTGTGGTGGCACACGTGTCCATGCACATAGAACACTGTGGTGGCACACGTGTCCATGCACATAGAACACTGCGGTGGCACACGCGTCCATACACATAGAACACTGCTGTGGCACATGTGTCCATGCACATAGAACACTGAGGTGGCACACGTGTCCATGTACATAGAGTACTGTGGTGGCACACGCGTCCATGCACATAGAACACTGTGGTGGCACACGTGTCCATGCACATAGAACACTGTGGTGGCACACGCGTCCATGCACGTAGAACACTGCAGTGGCACACGCGTCCATGCACATAGAACACTGCTGTGGCACACGTGTCCATGCACATAGAACACTGCTGTGGCACACGTGTCCATGCACATAGAACACTGCTGTGGCACATGTGTCCATGCACATAGAACACTGCTGTGGCACACGTGTCCATGCACATAGAACACTGAGGTGGCACACGTGTCCATGTACATAGAGTACTGTGGTGGCACACGCGTCCATGCACATAGAACACTGTGGTGGCACACGTGTCCATGCACATAGAACACTGCTGTGGCACACGCATCCATGCACATAGAACACTGAGGTGGCACACATGTCCATGCACATAGAACACTGCTGTGGCACACGTGTCCATGCACATAGAACACTGCTGTGGCACACGTGTCCATGCACATAGAACACTGCTGTGGCACATGTGTCCATGCACATAGAACACTGCTGTGGCACACGTGTCCATGCACATAGAACACTGAGGTGGCACACGTGTCCATGTACATAGAGTACTGTGGTGGCACACGCGTCCATGCACATAGAACACTGTGGTGGCACACGTGTCCATGCACATAGAACACTGCGGTGGCACACGCATCCATGCACATAGAACACTGAGGTGGCACACATGTCCATGCACATAGAACACTGCTGTGGCACACGTGTCCATGCACATAGAACACTGCTGTGGCACACGTGTCCATGTACATAGAGTACTGTGGTGGCACACGTGTCCATACACATAGAACACTGCTGTGGCACACGTGTCCATGTACATAGAGTACTGTGGTGGCACACGTGTCCATGCACATAGAACACTGCTGTGGCACATGTGTCCATGCACATAGAACACTGCTGTGGCACACATGTCCATGCACATAGAACACTGCTGTGGCACACGCCCCATGACATGGAACAGATGTGTTTGCCTTCTCCTCGGTCTGTTGTCAGCTCACTGCAGGGACTCACAGATGGGGAGGGGAAGCGTCCCTTCACCTCTGATCCGTCCTGGCTCTCCCCTCAGATCACCCCCCCCCGTTACTGCATCCTCATGGAAGACGCTGGGGCTGCACTTCCCAGAGCCAAGCCTCGGCCCCTGCTCCTGGGCTCCCAGCTGCCCTGAGCCTGCGGGGGGAGACACGGCCCTGGTTGTGGGGCCAGCTCCTCAGCCGGGAGAGGTCTCGGGCAGCGTTTGTCCCCCAGGTCGTCCTCACCACCAGACACAGCACGTGGCACAAACTCCCTGTTCATTCTGCAAACAGTACTGAGCACCTACTGTATACAGGCATCCAGCCAGGGCCCGGGCACACAGGCCCTTCCCTCAACGAGCTGTTGCTGAGTTAACGGATCACCACTACCCGGCAACGTAAAACAGCGCACTTGTATGTGGGTGCTTCAAAAAGTCCACAGGAAACGCAATTAAGAGAGGGATTATTTGGATGCAAAGTTGTTTTTGAAACCCATGCATGGTTTCTCTACACATGCACTTCCCATGAGCTTGCTAAAAGGCCCCCAGATTATCCCACATCACGGGATATGGGGCCCTGGCTCCGCCCGGTCCCCTGCGCAGGGTGCATTGAGGCAGGAATCAGCGTGTCGCCCAGGGGTGAGGGCTCGGCTGAGGCCCACGGGGAGGGAGCTCACTCAAGGGCCGTGGCGGGAGTCAGCCCCGGCGGGCAGTGGACGGCAGCTGCTCTCCGTTCCTCGCACGTGGGCCCCTCGCAGGCTGCCTCCTCATCAGCCGAAGGTGCGCGTCACAGTCCCGGGCAACCTAACCCAGCAGTCACCTTCCACCCCCTTTGCCGGGTGCTACGGCTGGCGGCGGGTCACCAGGCCACCCAGCCACTCTGCAGGGAAGGCGCTGTCGCAGGAGCCAGCATGGGGCAGCTGAGGAAGGCTGCAGGAGGGCGATGTTCGTCCAGGAGGGGCGAGGCCTACCCGTGAGGGCCCGGGCTGGGTCTTGCTCCCTGGCACCCACACATCTTCCGCTGACACACACGGAGTGGGTGAGTGTAGTTACCTGTTTGGGTGTGGGAATCTCGAGGATCCACAGGGCACACGCCTGGGCTTTGATTTCTGGTTCCAGGCCAAGGTCAAGTCTACCAAAGCACTCCACCAAACAGGTTCACTTCCCGCACAGGGGTTTTCTCTTTGTTTCTATTTGTCTAAAAGCAATGGACTGAGTTTTGCGGTCCCTGGTGCAGGCACTCGGCGGTGGCCCGGGCTCCTGTCTTTGGGGAGTTAACGAGAAAGTCTTCGGTCTGTCCCCGGGATGTAGTTTGAGGACGCTGTCTCCGCTCCTTCAGCAAAGCCACACCCCCTCTTCACAAGGAGGGCAAGCGCTTTTCCCGCCAGCAGGAAGGCCAGGCAGTCCCTGGGCAGGCGTCCACTCCCCGTCCCCACCCTGTTTTTTTAACCTGAAGAACCAGACCCAAGTGTGGCTCTACAGCCTGCTCCCTCCGGCTCTGGATTCCGCCTGCCCAGAGCAGCGCTGCCCCCGGGCACCCCTCCCAGGGCTCCTGCCTCAGGCATGTTCCAAAAGCAGAAGCAAGCCGGCAGCCAAGCAAACAGTGACACAAAGTCAACACAGCCGGTCTCACGCCGCGGCCGGTCCCACGCATCGCAGCGAGCAGTCAGCTCTGAATCGGTCTCTTCGCTCCATCACTGCCGTTCCCCCAGCCCGGGGTTTCCTCCCTTCCTGCACGCTCGACCTCCAGGCAGGACAAGTCTCCGTGGATGTGCCTCCGCCCACTGCGTCTCCCCCAGCACTGTAGCCACCCAGAGTGTCCAGACACTGCCACAGGCCCCTGGGCGTGGGGGCTGGGGAGGAGGACAAAGCCCCTCCCTTGAGATCTGTTGACCCTGGCAGAGCCGACGGCTGTCACCTTCTCAGCCCCACCTCCCCTCCCATGGGGCCTCCCAGCTTCCCAGGGGTCACCATGGCTCTGTCCAGGCGAGCCCTCAACACACGGTCCATGACTGCGGGCAGTAGGATAGCACCCTTGTGCTTGGGGCCTGGGACAGTGCCTGGACGTGGCTCCAGCAGGCCAACGTGGCGTGTTCTCCGCATGCTGGCTCCCAGCGCCACAGGCACTCGGTTCCCCCATGTGCAGCCAGAGCCAACGCACCAAGCCACTCAGGGTGACCTGGCAGGTGGCATCGGTCCCCAACCCCTTATCCCCGGCCTTGGAGAGGAAAACCAGGCTCAGGGTGGTGCAGCTGAGTTTTCCAGGATCTTACAAAGTTTTAACACTCGTCTGCCTGGCCCCAAAGCAAACCTGGATTAAAAGAAAACGAAAGAACCAGGAGTGGCACCTAGGACGGGCGAGACGTCTGCAGGGATCTCAAATTATGCCGAGCTCTGCTCCTCTGCCATCCAGGGACCGCGAGCAGCTTTGTCCTCTCTCGGTCTGCGGCTGTCCCCTCCCCACGTGCTGAGGGAGCAGAGGTGTCTGAACCTCCCGTGGTTCTGAAACGCACAGGGCTGGTGCCTGTCTCTGCCATCCACGCCGGCGGCCGCCCCAGCTCCAGCGCGCCTCCCACCTGGGCTGTGGCGGCCCGGGGTGGGGTGCGGCCCCTCTGTGCAGCCCGCTCCCCGCACATCTGGCTTTACTTCTCCTCCAGCATCTGCACAGGCTGTCCCTGGGAGGTGAAGCCGAGCCTGCAACCCGAGAGCCCAGGTGCCTGGGAAAACTCACAAAGCAGGGAGAGGTTGGGGCCACCCCCAGCTCTGCTCTCCCGGAACCCCCGGGACGTGGCTTCCATGGGGGAGGAGGCTGCCTGGGCACGGGGAGGCAGGACGGTGGCACGGCCCAGAGTTGGGGGACAGAAGGAGTGACCCTTCTACCGCTGCCATGTTTCTGGCCCCGAGTGCTCCGAGGGGCTGGGGCTCCTGAGACTGGGGGCATTTCCAGGGCCAGAGCAAGGAGCCCACCAACTCTATGCCAGCTCCGGCCCCCACACGCCCATGCAGCAGGCCAGGCGCGGCCCTGGAACCGCGCCAGACCTCCTGGGGTCTCCAAACAAAACCGGAAACTTGCATTCCCGGGTGAAGTTCTTCCAATTCCGCGATGCCAGGCCACCACCAGGGGCCGAAGCCGAGGCTGACCCCGTGGGCGCCTGTGGGGCGGTCATGGCAGACCGCAGTGTCACCCGGCTCTCTCAGCTTCACCCCTTGTCTGCAGCGCACCTCGGGGCATTCTGGAAGCCTGTGGAACGTGGAGTTAAAAGACGTTTTATTGGTGCAAGGAAAACTGAAATGCACACTTAGCTCTTTTGTTCATAATACACATTTTCCATGAACTTCTTAAAGACCCTTTGCGGTTCACTTTGTTTTTTTTTTTTTTTTTTTTTTTTTGCACCAAACAGTACATTCTTCTTTTGACTCCATTTTCCGCAAGTTTCCAAGTGCCCCGGAGTGGGCTTCTCCTCAGGAAGTGTTTTCCACAGTCAGGTCTCACAACTGCGCCACCCCAGGGGCTCTCCTTTCTCTAAGTAACCCCCAGCCTCGAGGGATACCCAGAGCCTCAGTGTACCCAGCTGTGAGCGTAGCAAATGGGCCGAGCGCGCTGGTGCCCTGCACAGGGATCATCTGAAGTCTGTCCCCCGCCACACCCGTCACCCCCCCCCCCCCCCCCCGCCACAGCAGTCACCGCCCGAAGCCCTTTTCTTTATAGAGACCCCGCCTCAGGGTGCTGGCTACATCCACAGAAATCAGCCCCATGCAAAGGCGCACCTTACGTCAGAACCCAGTTAAGCTGGGACTTCCGACTTGTAGCTCTGAGCCCAGGCCCGGCGCTGAATTCAAAGCAAGTGTGGCCTGAGCCCAGAGCCTTGAAAAGCCCCGCGCGTCCCCAGCAGAGACCTCGCTCGCTCCTCCTCTCAGGGCGCCAGACTTCCCAGGACTCCCTGCAGGCAGAGCTGTGGCCACGGGGTCAGGAGCAGGTGCTCCCCCTCCCCTCATCCCGGCCCTGCTGTCTCCTCCCTCCCCTCCCCTCCCCACCCCTGCTTGGTTATCTGTCACATGTTCCCGTTCCCTCTCTGCCGTTCCCTTCCGTGGGAGGCGTTGGCAACCCCCGTGGCCTGGAGGTGACAGACGCCGGCGGGGGAGAAGCCCGTCCAATGCACGCGGCAGCTCTGGGCGTCTCTTCTGGTGGAGGAGCTCCCTGGGTCTGCCGGCTCCGCCTCCACACAGGGTTCCTGCTTGGATCGGCTCGGCCCAGAAGGCAAGGAGAGGAGAAATTCAAAACACATGCGGTTTGAAACGCGTGCCTCTGACACAGGAGCGTCCTTCCAGAAGTTCATGGGAAATGGAACGAAAAGATGACGCCGTTCCCACAAGCCGCCAAGCAGCTTCACGCACGTGGAGAGGAGTGGACGCCGGAGCCTAACGTGCTGTAAAGGTAGAGGCCTGGGGTTGCAGGCCTGGCGGCTCTGTCTTCCAGGGCAGTGATGGACTTTGTCGCTGATTCAGATCCTCCCCCTGCACCCACACAACCCCACGTGTGCGAAGGAGAAAACTCGTGAAAAATGGGTGCTTGCTGGAGTGCGAGAGTGGCTGCGGAGGGAGCTGGCCCAGCGACCCAAAGCTGCGAAGCTCTTCCTCACTCTGCCCCGCCCTCCTCGCCAAGACCCCGGCCCGTGCACCAGCTCCGTGGAGCCCCCGGCCCGTGCACCAGCTCCGATCTGGCCACATCGGCTGCTGCAGCTCTGGGCATCACCTCCAGCCCCGCCAACTTCCAGACAGAGAAGCCAAGCACTTCTCTCTGACTTCCCGTTTTGAAGCCTTGAGGAGGACAGAACTGGGTGACCCAGCCATGGCAGAGACAGGGGGTTCCCAAGGTTGGCTTAGAATTACGGGGGCTGGGGACATGGTAGCTGTCCTGGGGGGTGGGACACTCATTGACACAGCGCTCTCAGGGGAGACTGTGAGGAGGGAGGGGTCAGGACAGGGCCAGGCAGAAGTGGAGGAAACATAGCGCCCAGCCTGGGCCCACGGGGACCCTGGGGTGTGAATGGCACCGCAGGTTGCCCTCCCTCGAGACCAAGCACCTGGGATTCAGTGGTTGCGGGCCAACCCCCGGGGACACAGGTGCAGATCACAGCTCCCACGCATCTCTGGGTACAGTGGCCCAGTGGTCATTCTCTGGGGAACGGGGCAGCTGAGCCCCATCAGCACCCTCCCCCACCGCAGCTGGTGAAGGGGCCAACGGTGTCGGCCACACACCCTCATTCAGGGGGAATCGGGAGCCCAGAGTGTGGAGGTGAGAGGCAGGAGCCCAGGCACAAGTCCCCTGGGGATTTTGTGGATGCTAAGCAGAGCGGGCCAGAAGGGACCTCGGGGGCGGACTTGTCCTGTCCTCTCTTAGGGCAGCCGGCTCTGCCACCTAAGTCTAATTTCTCACGTTGCAATTCTTTTCTGTGATATTTGAAGTTGCCTGGAAAAGTTGGCCAAGGTTCTCTCTGCTTAAACTCTTGCAACGTCCCCACTGCTCTTTGGCCGTGCATGACCATCCCTTCCAGCACCTTCCAGGGCCTGCGGGTCCGGCTCCGCCGAGTCTCCAGCTCCTCGGCTGCTGACTCCCGTTCCTCCGTCTTCTCTCCGCTCCGCCATCCTTTCTCTGCCCTTGAACTTGCTCTGCTCAGCCACAGGTCTTTGCACGTGCTGGTTGCCCTCCTGGAGTGTTTGCTCATCACCCCCCACCTGGCCCTGCTTCCTGATCCTTCAGCTGTGGTGAAATCTTCTCCAGCTGAATCCAGTCCCCTGCAGAGCTCGTCCAGCCTGGTGGGCGGAGCTTCCACCGGGCAGGTAAAGGGGGAAATGCACAAGGGAGCTGGGGGAGCACCCGGCGGTGGGGGGGCCGGCCTACCATCGCGCGGCTCCTCCACTTTCCACCCAGCGCCCAGAGGTAGCTGAGCCTTGGGTGAAGAAGTCGCCTGCTTGCAGAGTCTTTGTTCTGCCCAAACGTGCACAGAATGTCCAAATCTGCTCAAAGGATGCGTGGGAACAAATGCATTAGAGGGGGCTCCCGCTCCCGTGTCTGCCACGGGAGCCAGTCTGCACGTGTGGAACGGCGAGTGGATTCCTCCGCTCTGGGTGTG
Organism: Oryctolagus cuniculus; assembly: GCF_051225735.1. Lineage (NCBI taxonomy): Eukaryota > Metazoa > Chordata > Mammalia > Lagomorpha > Leporidae > Oryctolagus > Oryctolagus cuniculus. Next base: position 4,783,636 of record NC_142877.1, read on the forward strand.
CATGGCTGGTCTCTGAGGGAAGCACTCCAGGCTGCGCCTCTGCCCCTCACCCCGCGGCTTCCCCCACGGTCGTGTTTGGCATTGATGCCCACGGTATTTGGCCTGTTAGTCTGGGAGTTCCAGGATGCTGTCTCCTCGGCTCCTCACAGCCTGCTCGGGGCAGACGACAGAGCAGACAGTTCACAGCCTGGATTCATGGCTCACTGTGAGGAATCAAGGTACACCCCAGTATCTGCTGTGGGGGAAGGCAGAGCAAGAGGGAGAGTCAACCAGCCCCCAAAGACTCTCAAATTAGATGACAATCCACAAAAGTGTGAACAAAGATTGGATGGATGGCTGGTGGACTGACTGGCTGGCTGGTTGGCTAGGTGGATAGGAGGATGGATGGGTGGATGGATGGATGGGTAAGTGGGTACATGGTGGATGATGGGTGGACGGGTGAATGGATAGATAGGCGGTTAGGTGGGTGGCTGGCCAGGTAGGTGGGTAGGTGGGTGGATGGATGAATGAGGGGTGGATGGATAGAGAGGTGGATGGATGAATGAGGGATGGATGGACGGATAAGTGGGTAGGTGGGTGGATAGATGGATGGTGGGTGGATGGGTGAATGGATAGATAGGTAGTTAGGTAGGTGGCTGGCTAGGTAGGTGGGTAGGTGGGTGGATGGATGAATGAAGGATGGATGGATGGACGGATAAGTGGGTAGGTGGGTGGATAGATGGATGGTGGGTGGATGAATGGATGGATGGATAGGTAGGTAGGTGGCTGGATAGGTAGATGGGTAGGTGGGTGGATGGATGAATGATGCATGGATGGATGGATGGATGGATAAGTGGGTAGGTGGGTGGATGGGTGGGTGGATGGATATCTAAAGGAGAGATGAATCACTAAGCACAGAGCCACAGAGGCTGAGCACAAGGTCACAGCAGATAGAGAATAGACAAGGAGACCTCACTGTAGCCATGTATAATCCATTAAGGAGAAAACAATGCAGCTTGCATACGGGGCCACTCAACTCTGTTCCCAGAGAAGCTCACCCAGGGGGTTTCTCTGCGGAACATTGCTAATCCCATTGGATTTCCTGGTTAAAGGAAAGGTTAGACAAACACGCGCGGAAACGGCCCTCTCACGGGAGGGGCGGCTCGTGAAGACATGCTTTGCGTCTTTCCCTGCTCCAGCGACTCCACAAAATCCCATTTTGGAGATAAAGTCTTTGGCCCTTTGTCCACCCTCCCTCTCCACTCTGCACTTAATGAAAACGTGATTGATGTCTTTGGCCCCACCCCCACCCCTATTAACTCATTTCTTGGGGAGCACCCCAAGACTTCAGCGATCGGCTCAGGGCTCCTTAATGCCCCAAGCATCAGGTCACCCAATTCGAGTCAATGATACATGGGCAAGTGTCCACTGGGGATGACAGGTCCCTCTCTCCAGCGGCCGTGGTGAGGGTGGACAGCGTGGCTTCCACACTGTTTTGTAGACAGACTTTAGTCCCAGAGATGTCATTCAGGCTTGGAATTGAGCTGCCCCTGGGGCCGGGGGAGCACTCACACTTCGGTCTAAATCAAGTTAGACTGAAGGGAGTTTTGTCACTTGCGTCAGGAGCAGGCACTATGGGTAGTTTAGCGTACATTCGTGGTCCCCCTTCTTCCTGGCTAAAAACGTGCATTAACCTCAGAGATCTACCCCTCCCAGAAGGCCCCCCCTGCCAGCTCACGTGGGACTCTGCTGTGGCAACCCCGTTCTGCGAACTGAACACGGTCCAGGCTCGAGCTGGAGATGACGCTGGCCAGTGAGGTGTGAGGGCTGGGGGGACGTTCCCTTGCTCTTAAAACACGTGGAGGTTGTGTTCTGGGTTCTCCTTATCGTGAATATTTGCCGAGTGGACCAGTGGTCGGGAGCTCCTCTCATTCTCTTCCCTCTCCCCCGATAAATATACAAATAGATATTTTTTAAAGATACAAAGGAAACACCAACCTCACTCGTCCCTGGAGTTATGGTCTAGGGCTGAGATGCACGTGGCAGGGCTGCAGCATGGACCCCCAATGGAGCCAACCCAGGCCGGTGTGTGGCGCAGTGGGTGAAGTCTCTGCCTGCAACACCGGCATCCCATATGGGCACCGTTCTGAATCCCGGCTGCTCCACTTCTGATCCAGCTCCCTGCTAATGGCCTGGGAAAACAGCGGAAGATGACCCAAGTGCTTGAGCCCCTGCCACTCAAGTAGGAGACCCAGATGGAGTTCCGGGCTCCTGGCTTCAGCCTGGCCATTGTGGACATTTGGAAAGCGAACCAGTGGATGGAAGATCGATCTCTCTCTCTCTCTCTCTCTCTTCCTCTCACTCACTGTCACTTCACCTTTCAAACAAACAAATAAATCTTTAAAAACCAATGGAGGGAACCAGCCCGAGGGAAGCCAACGCCATCTGCCCACCCACACCGTTCTGCTGTTTCTCCATCAGCCCCTCCTGCAGGTGGGCAGAAAGCACCTGGGGTCCCGCTGCATCCTCACCTTCTGTCCTGCGTGGCAAAACCTGCCGTCCGCGGCCTTCCCTTCTCTTCTGCTGCCTCAAGATGCGTGGAAAACCACGCCCAACGCCGCAGGAAATGTGTGCTCCCTGCAGACCAGTGCTGTCCCACGGGACGTCCTCCAGCGAACGCACACGGCGTCTGGGTCTGCGTCACCTGACCCCGGAGTGGCCTGCCCCGGGAGGCCGCGGCGCACTGGAAATGTGAACGGTGCAAACGAGCTGTGAGAGTCTAATTGTATTTCATTCTAATTCATTAGAATGTAAATACCCACGTGTGGCTCGTCACCGCAGTACGAACAGCACAGAAATAGAGCAATTAGATAATAAAAATAAGCATTTCCCAGCCACAGCCAACCTTACACTGTTGGTTTATGCCCCGGCACATTTCATCCTGTGCATGTAAACCCACCACGAAGCCTCTTTCAGGAATACGGTGTCGTGACTCGAATCTCCCGCGTGCTGTGCTGAGCCTCTTCCCACCCGATCAGTGCTGTTCTGAAGGCCAGAGAGCAGTGTCGGGGACCAGACAGGGGTCAGGCACTGGCTCTGCCAGGCTAGAGGTATGGCCTTGACCCGCGCTATGTGATCTCTCAGTCACCACCTGTGAATGGGGATGTCGGGTTAAACACGGCAACACCTGCCCAGGGTGGAGAGCCTCTCTTCTGCCAAGGGCCGTGTGGCTGTTCATAGCATACAGAGAGTGATGACCTTGGAAATGAGCCTGCGATTCATGTGTTGGATTTCGAGTTCCGCCTGTGCTTGCCTTAAGCAGCCTGCGGGCCAGGGGTCCCCCCCCACCACCACCAAAGGGGGACATGAGGATGAGCAAAAGAAAAACAACCGGCCAGCGCCGCGGCTCAATAGGCTAATCCTCCACCTAGCGGCGCCAGCACACCGGGTTCTAGTCCCGGTCGGGGCGCCGTATTCTGTCCCGGTTGCCCCTCTTCCAGGCCAGCTCTCTGCTGTGGCCCGGGAGTGCAGTGGAGGATGGCCCAAGTGCTTGGGCCCTGCACCCAATGGGAGACCAGGATAAGCACCTGGCTCCTGCCATTGGATCAGCATGGTGCACCGGCGGCAGCGCGCCAGCTGTGGCGGCCATTGGAGGGAGAACCAACGGCAAAAGGAAGACCTTTCTCTCTGTCTCTCTCACTATCCACTCTGCCTGTCAGAAAGAAAGAAAGAAAGAAAGAAAGAAAGAAAGAAAGAAAGAAAGAAAGAAAGAAAGAAAGAAAGAAAGAAAGAAAGAGAGAGAGAAAGAAAGAGAGAGAGAAAGAGAGAAAGAAAGAAAGAAAGAAGAAAAACAACCTCTCGTTGCACTGACGTTCTTCAATGTACACTTCCTGGTACCTTCAGGGGAGGGGAATAGCACACCTTCTTCATCCAGGAAAACCCCAAGCAGAAAGTTTAAGAAGTGGCCCCAGGATCCAGAGGTGAAGGAAACTCCCACCCGCCCGCCCTCCTGTCACCCCATCACCCCCTAAAGGGACGGCTCACCTGTACACACCAGCCGCTGGGAGCCCAGGCGAAGATAGCTCTTCTATGCGGGAATCTGGCTTCCCACTCAGTGTGGGGCCATTGGTACTGCCCTCGTTTCTATCTCATCCCCCCGGGCTTGTTACACCTGCGCGACATCTGTGCTTGTCACTCCACTCCTGTGTGTGCCATCCGTGTCCCGTCTAGTCCTCCGTGCCTGTTACACCTGCGTTGCATGCAGCAGCCCCCCTGTGCTTGTCATGGCTGTGTCGGTCACACTCCACCATTCTTAGAAGGGCGAATGCAGAGAGATCCTTCCCGGAGGGGCCCACGGCCCGTGGAGGTGACAGCACAGCTTCTGGAATCTTCTGGAATCTGAGCTCAAGTTGCAGCGCTGCAGATGACCGGCTGTGTGCCCCTGCGCAGGTGAGGGAGTCCCTCCCAGCCTCAGTTTCCCCCTCTCTCTGGTGCCGCCGAGCAACCGTGGCCACGTCCTGGGGAGGTGAGGGAGACTGCGCGCCCGGGGCGGGTGTGACGGAGCGGGGCCCCTCTCTTGTACAGGGCTTTCCAGGGCCCCCCCTAGGGAAGACCCCTGCTGTGTGCGCTCGTGTGTGCTGGGGCTGATACTCACAGAAGTGCTGTGTCTCCACGGCAACCTATCAAGGGCACTGCCCTTTCCCCTCCAGAGCGCCGCTCACCACACGGCCCCTCGCACGAAGTGAGGTGAGTGGGGCGCGTCCACCCCAGGTTACTCCTAGCCTAGGCTGAAAGAGCTTAGGCTCTGGGGCTCTGAGCCAGGACGACAGGGAGGCACCGAGGGTGCAAAATGTAAGGGGCATTTGCAGGCCCCTGAGAAATGGCACCCTTGGATTCCTGCGCCCTTGGCACCTGTTGTGTCCCCGTGCTGTCGTGGGTCCTACCCACTCCGGTCTGCCTCAAGGGTCTTTTTGTAAAAGCGACAGATGCGGTCACCAGCGCTGACATTTCTGAAGATCTCTTTTGCCGCTTTTCTTCCTGAGTCGGCATTCAGGCCCAGGGCCAGACCTCAAGGAAGGGACAGCAGCAGGGGGCGGCACGCGTGCCCGACGTGTAATGGATCCAGAAATCACTTCGCTCTGAGACGCTCCGTGCTCGCGGCCCAGCAGGCAAGCTGAGCCGACAGCATCAGCCGGAATCCAGCTTTGATGTGAAGAGTTTGACTTGAAGCGTTTACTTTATTTAAAAATAGCAATGGAAGTGTAATCTTTGTGTTCCCCTCTCTCTTCTGCTCCGACTGGCTTATTAACAAATTAACATGTTGTGATTCTGCCGTGAAAAGTTGCAAGATAATTGTTACAGCCACAGTCTTCAGGCATCGGAGCTGCTTCCCAGGCGCTGTTTTTTATAGAGTACAAATTAGATGCTTTTCATATACGCGATCTAATTTTAATTAAAATTTGCCCTAAAGCTATCCTTAACAGCTTTGAAGTTACTGGAGTTTTGTCATCTTGGGGTGGTGAGTATTTGCAGCTGATTCTGTCAAAATCTGTACCCATGGAAACCGTTCTCCAGCTGCTGTTCCTTGGCCAAGTTCAGATCTCCTGCACTTGGGTTTTGGCTGGGCTGGGGAAGGGTTGTGTGTTTGGGGAGGGGTGTTCCTCCAGAGACCCCCATGAGATTCCGAGATTGTCCCTGAGAGGCTCAGAATCCTTGCAAAAATCTCCGATTCAGGGGGAAGTCACAGTCCCTTTGAGTGTTAATTTTTTCTTCATCACAATCCTGTCCTATCAAGTTGTTGAAGTCATTGGAGACATGGAAATTTGGTGAGATGGAGAAAACCAACTTTCTGAGAGCTAAAAAACAAAAAGCATTACCTGAGCCAGCCACATGGCCAAGGCATGCTGGGAAGGTGTTTTCTGCGGCTGTTGTTTTTTGAAGCAAAAAGTGTTTTGAAAGTTAAGTGGGAAAGGTGGCAAGGCCACTGTGAGCCTGGCGGGAGGGGTGGGGAGGGCTGGGGAGAGGAGGCCCGGGGGACTGGCAGGTGCACTGAGCGTCCTCCGAAGCCAGTCCTAGCTCTGCTTCTGCAGAGAAACGCTGCGATCCCTCGGGGTGGGCTCAGTGGTTAAGATGCCACTTGGGACACCTGCATCCCACTTCAGACTCTTCGGGTTCGAGTCCCACCTCCACTTCTGACTCAGCGTCCTGCTGCTGGACACCCCCTGGAAGCAGCCGATGATGGCTCAGGTACCCAGGCGCCTGCCACCTACATGGGAGACCCGGGTGGAGCTGGCTCCTGGCTTCAAGCCTGGCCCGGTACCTGATTGTTGCAGGCGTTTGGGGAGTGAATCGTGGATGGACGATCTTTCCCAGCCTCCATGTGTGTCTGTATCTCTGCCTTTTAAATAAAATGAAAGCAGATGTTTAAAAATAATAATAATTGGGAAAAGTCATCACTGGTCATGCACTCCAGGGTCTTGGTGGTCCCTGAAGGCAGGGACTCAGCCACTCCTGGCTAAGGTGGAGGGGGCCCTGGCTGGCCCAGCTGCCTCCGCGCAGCCAGGAAGGCAAGGCAGCAGGGGCAGCTCCCGTGCCTTTCGGGGGAGAGTTTGGGAACACTTGCAGTGACCTCGCGGTCATTCGCTGTGATGAAAGATTCTCTGACGACAGCCGCACAGCCTCCTGGCTGCACACGAGCAAGGCTGCAGGCACACGGGCCCTGTGAGGGGACGTTGAGTTGCTGGGAGCGCACGGGTGGGCTGACTGCTCCCCTGGGGAACTCTGGGGCTCCTGCTGACCCCCAAAGGGGTGACAGGTGCTCGCAGGGTCCTGTGCGTTTCCTGCCTCAGCTGGTCACTTCCTGTCACTGTGCCCACAGAACCCTGGGACTCTACACGGTGGGAAGAATCCACAGCTCTGCCCGCAGCTGCCCCAGCTGGAAGCAGCCAGGCAAAGAAAGGTTTGTGTGCAGCGCTGTGTGTGTGCAGGGGTGCCAAATGTGTACCAGGGCTGTGTGCGTGTGTGTGTGTGTGTGTGTGTGTGCAGGGCTGTGTGTGCACAGCTGTGTGGGGATATGACCACGTGAGTGTGTGCAGGGCTGCGTGTGTGCAGGGTTGTGCAGGGACGTGAGTTGTGGAGGGACACGCTTCAACCCGTGACCCAGCAGACACCCGTCTGGCTCACCCTGCTCCTCTGCACTCCCACAGCCCCTGGCGCGCAGCACACGGTGGGGGGAGCTCGGGGGAGGCCTGAGGCAGGGGTCTCCGTGCGATTGTCTAGAGCAGGAAGTGCAGTCCCAGGGCCGGCGGCCGGCTTTTATGGACCAGGTTTTACTGGAACGAGGCCCTGTGCACTCCTCCACGTGTGGGTGGCCGCTGCACCTGCAGAGGCAGGAGGGCCCGTGGCTGAGCGCACTGACCGTCTGTGTCTCCTGAGTCTCCCCACCCCCAATGCCAAGGGTGACAAAAATTCTCGACCCAGCAGGTGTCCGAATTTTTCTGGGTAGAGAACTGGGAACCAGGAAAACATTGTACAGAATGTGCAGGGCCGTGGAGGTGAGCGCCCCCCGCCCGGGCCCCGCGGCTGCGGATGGGGAGCCCGGAGGGCGGGGCCAGGAGGCTGCCCGCACCCGACAGGACTGGACGGCGAGCACCTCCGTTTCCCGCAGCCCAGGCCCCTGCGATTTGCTAGCCCTCCCAGGAGGATCCTGCAGAGACCTCACCCGGTGTTGGGTTTTTTAACTGGAAATTGAGGAAGGGGCCTGGGTCCCACAGTCGGCGGGTGCCGGTGGCTGCCAGCGAGTGTAGACGGTGAGACGATCTCCAGCTGGGCTCTCGCGGGCACCCGGGATAGGGGACGCCAGGAGGTCCTGAGGCCCTGCCCCTCCCCAGAGCCCCAGCGAGCCCACGGCGCTGCTCCTCGTGTCCAAGGAGGGCAGCTCCACCAGCGGTGGGTGAGGACGAGGAGGGGTGAGGAGGAGGAGGGGTGAGGAGGAGGAGGGGTGGGTGAACCTAAGAAGGAGTGGGGGGGAGAGGAGGAGGACAAGGAGGGGGAGGAGGAGGACAGGGGGAGGAGGAGGGGGAGGCTGAGGGGGAGGAGGGAGAGGAGGAGGAGGATGGGAGAGGGGAGGGGGAGGAGGAGGATGTGGGGAGGGGAGGGGAGGGGAGGGGAGGGGAGGGGAGGGGAGGGGGAGGATGGCTTTTCCAGTGCCCCAGCCCAAGGTAGGGAGGGAGGAGGGGATCCGGCAGGTTCTGCCGCCCAGAACTTCTTACCCTGGTGTGTGTGCCTGTCTGCCCCCTGCCCTGTGCCCCCTGCCCTGTGCCCTGTGCCCTATGCCCCCTGCCTGAGCCCCATGCCCCCTGCCCTGTGCCCCATGCCCCCTGCCCCATGCCCGTGCCCTGTGCCCCATGCCCGTGCCCTGTGCCCCATGCCCTGTGCCCCATGCCCTGTGCCCCTTGCCCATGTCCCATGCCCTGTGCCCCATGCCCCGAGCCCCATGCCCTGTGCCCCATGCCCCGAGCCCCGTGCCCTCTGCCCCCTGCCCTGTGCCCCATGCCCTGTGCCCCCTGCCCCATGCCCTGTGCCCCATGCCCCGAGCCCCGTGCCCTCTGCCCCCTGCCCTGTGCCCCATGCCCCGAGCCCCATGCCCTCTTCCCTGAGCCCCATGCCCCGAGCCCTGTAACCCAAGTGTCCGCTGCCTCCAGGACCAGACTTCAGCTGTGGCGGTGGCCTCTTGCTGTGCACAGCTCCAGATCTGACCCCCCTGCAGCCTTGGCCACTCGCCGGAAGGGCGGAGACCCAGGAGAGGCTCAGAGCCCTCGCCCACTTCAGCCACAGGCGTAGCTGTCTGAAGACAGGAGAGAGCACCAGACGTGGCGGTGGAAGTCCTGAGCTTGGGTCTTGGCTGAGCCACTGGCCCTGGGTGACTCTGGGGGAGCGGCTTCACCCCTCTGCGCCGCAGCTGAGCCACGGGCAGAGTGAGGTCACGGCCCCCTCCCCCAGGCAGCTGTGTGCGGCTCTAACAGCAGGTGCCTGCCAGTGTCGGCTGTCAGGGACTCTCACGAGGGCTCGGGGAAGGGTGGGTGCTCAGGCCCAGGCCGAGAGCCCTTTCCCCAGGAGCCTGCCCTGTCCGTCGTGGGCAGCAAGGAGGCGGGCGTCTCGTGCAGTGGTTAAGATGACCCTTGGGACGCCCAGGTCTCACGTGGGAGTGGGCCCCCGTCCCAGCTCGGCTTCCGGCTCCAGCTCCCTGCAATGTGCGCCCGGGGAGGCAGCGCGTCCGGCCGGCCGAGTCCCTGCCGCCCTGTGGGAGACCTGGGCTGCGTTCTCAGCTCCCAGCGTCAGCTCGGCCCAGCCCAGCTGTTGTGGGCACTGGGGGGAGTGAACCGGCAGAAGCGAGATCTCTGCTTCTCTCTCTCTCTCTGCCTTTCAAATAAAATGTTAAAAATAAACAAATTTTAAATATGTATTTAAGTATCAATAAATGAAAAGCACTCAGAAAATCATATCCTGACGGACTACTTTTTCAGCTGGTCCCTTCCTGTTGTTTTTTTTGTATTTAATTTTTTTTAAAGACTCATTTACTTATTTGAAAGTCAAAATTAGGGAGGGAGAGAGAGAGAGAGAGAGAGAGAGAGACGACTTCCATCTCCTGAGTCACTCCCTAGATGGTCACAACGGCCAGTGCTGAGCCAGGCTGAAGCCAGGAGCCAGGAGCTTCTTCCGGGTCTCCCACGCGCGTGCAGAGGCCCAAGGACTCGGGCCATCTTCTACTGCTTTCCCAGGCCACAGCAGGGAGCTGGATGGGGAGTGGAGCAGCCAGGACTTGAACTGGTGCTGGTGTCATGGCGGCGGCTTCACCCGCTACTCCACAGCGCCAGCTCCCCTCCTTGTTTCAAATACCAGCCACCTCTGCGCCCTACCCCGTTTGCTCTGCTCTGTGTGACGCGAGTCACAGAAGCCCGGTGGCACCTTAGAGTCTTCCGACCCCGCCACAGGCTCCTGGAGGTGCCAGCTCCCTTCCTTCCCTGCGCAGCTCGGAGAGAGCACCGGGGCCTGGGCCGCATCTGCCCTGCCTGGCAGGACCTCGCTTCGCCTCCCTTGGTTCGGGCCCCAGGCCCGGCCGGGTGCCGGGCACACAGTGGGGCTTGGGGAGTGTCTGGGAGGAGGCTTGGCTGGCTCGGGGCGCAGCAGTGGCGCACAGCCCGGCCGCGTCTTGCTGGCTGCCTGTCGCGTCACTTCCGAGGTTGGGGTGAGGAAAATCTAGCCTGGATGCTTCCAGGGCGTGTTCCCTTTGCTCCCTAAACCATGGTTCTTGGGGGGCCTTGCAGCCTGAGATGCCGATTTCAAAAACAGTCTCCGAATTTATTTTTTTAATTTCCCTTTTCTGAGAATTGGGAGTTTTGGCTTCAGCAAAAGTGAACGTGGACGAGCCCCTTGCCTTCAGCAGCCCCCAGGGTAGAGGGCGAGGGCCCAGGGACCCTCCCCCGACTGCCCTCCCCTCTGTCTGGCAGGGGGAGGGAGGCACCCAGCCTGGGGGGCCCTGGGTAGGTAACAGTTTGCCCAGAGCCAGCCAACATGAAAGGCAGCTGGAGGGGGAGCTGTCAGGGTTGTCAATCAGATAAATATTTCATAATGAGCACTTAAAAGGAAGGGGGCGGGGAGGCCGACTGACCACACCCCTCTCATGTTCCCCACCCAGTAATTAGTGGGGCAGGGTTTGACTGACACTCCTGCGAGTGCGGGCTTGTCGGCACTCGGCTCCACCTGCTGCCCTCTCCCTCTGGACGCTGAACCGGAGCTGGGGCCAAGGAGTTTCCACTGCTGACGGCAGAACCCGGGGCGGACAGCCCCAGAAAGCTCCCCGTTTTATTTTGCAGGGGAAAGTGTGGGGCGGAGGACAGCACCTGCCCGGACGAGGCATTGTAACCACAGGGCTGTGGAGCTGGCGGGCTTGGGAGACATCAGCAATAATAATCCCCGACATTTATCCCGGGCTTACGGGAATCCAGGCAAATTACCGGCTGCAAGCCCGGGATCTTGGGGGTAGAAGCTAAACCCGGCTTTCCATGTGTTCTCTCGCTCATTCTCCCCCAGAGCTGCACGTGATTGTCCTCGGGACTGAGGACACGGCCGGTCACTAGGAAACGCTGGGCAGAGAGGGGACCCTCGGGTTTCATGCTACCCAGCCGTTCCTGGACTCTGAAATTTCCCTCCAGTAAAGTTAAAAAAAAAGAAAAAGAAAAAAAGGAAAGGGTGCATGACACAGGATCTGCCGGCTCTGGACTTCGCCAGGTGTGAGCGTTTATGAAGCAAAGGCCGCACCTGCCACGCCCTCACGTCCATAGACAGAACAAGCGGGACAGCCCCGGGAGAAGACCTTTCCTCACGCCAGGCCTTTCGTGCTGTTTTCTTTCCCCTCGTTTTACAGGGGGCTGGGGGAATGCCAGGCTCACCTGGCCGAGGAGGAGGGGGTGGGTGCAGCCAGGACCCCTGCTCTGCAGAGAGCCCCTCGCCCAGCAGGGCAGGGGCTTTGCGATGCCTGGAAACACCTTGTACTTCACTGCCTGGGGGGAGGGGAGTCCCTGGCGCCGGGACAGCACAGGACAAAGGTGTTGCTGAATCCCCTCCCACGCCCAGGACGGGCCCACAGCAGACAAGGGGCCAGGCTCGACGGGCAGTGGCTCCTGGCCAGGAGACCCTGGGCGCAGAGGTCTGAGGAGATTTGGAATAGGTGCTGTCCAGCACATAGCTGGAAGGGCAGCCGGGGTCAGCTGTCTGCACCGCGTGTGTGTGCTGGAGAGGACAGGTGCACCTGCCGCCGCAGCAGCCCCGGTGCCTTGGCTCTCCACGGAGCGATGGCTCTCCTGTCATTTAGGAAAGCTCTCCCTCCACCCAGCAACGTGAACTTGAACTGGATCTTTCTGGGGTCCAGCTGATCTCTCCCGGCAGAGTCCCTCCTCCTGTGGGTCTCCCGGGCTGCAGCCCCCCGGGTGACAGCCCTGCCCACACCGCCACGTTCCCACCCTCAGGCTGAGCAGTTGTCCGTGGCTGTGTCGAGCTATTTTAGTCTGCAGCGTGGGGTGCTGTGTACACGCCCCGACAAAGGGATCAAACAGAACTGTGAACTGTGGTTGTGATGGGAGCTAATTAGCATTTCATAACATTCAGCAATGGAGGGAAAAAGCGCTGACACTTTAGAGCAAATAGAACCCATTTGCAAATTTAATATTTTTCTGATGAGTTAATGTCTCTAACCATCGCCTCCCCCTCCTATAATTTATTCCCTCAACGACTGTTTTGCAGCTTCTGCTCACTGTGGGGTTTTCTACTCGCTGGGAGCTCAGGGGTTAAAAGCAGCTGCTGTAGCTGGACCCAGACTCACTGAACATGAGCTTGGTGGAGACCAGGGGTCTGCAGGCTCCAGCCTGTGAGCCAGAGCCTGCCCGCCACAGCCAAGACAGGGTTTTACAGTTTTAAATGTTGGGATGTGGCGGGGAAGAGGGCAGGAACCAAAGGGAGAATAGTTTGCGACACATGACAATTACATGAAACTCAGATGTCTGCGTCCATAAATCAAGTTTTATGGACACAGAGGCAGGTGCTTTTGCTTACGTTCTGCTGTGCAGCAGGAAACACAAGGCCTGCAGAGCCCAGGATATTTATCGTCCGTCTCTCCATTCACATGAAAGTTTGCAGACCTGTGATTGCAGTCAATGCCACAATTACAGTGTGAGACGACGGCTACTTGAGGAAAAGCATACGGTACAGGAGACCACAGGGGAGGAAAAACAACTGTCAGGGCGGAAGGCTTCCTGGGGGAGCTGGGCGGAAGCTGAGATGTGGAGGATGACTTTGTGGCCACATGACGTGACTCTGCTACTGCACCACGTCCCACAGGGGCTCTCCATCGGGGTGAAGGGAGAGCGAGAGAACCCTCAGCGTTGCCTCGTCCCTCATTCCCCAAGCCTGCGGTCGCTCCACACGAGCTCCTTTCCTTCTGAAGGCTGCCGGGAAAAGAACCCTTGTTCCAGCCAGATCCATCTCAAGGTTTCCACTTCCTCTCTCTTGAAAACCACAGCCCTAAGGTCTCTGCTCATTTTTAATTTGCCATGACTTCTAAGACGTAGCCTGGAATTCGTCCGGTCCTGGGCCAATGATGGTAACTTCCTAAAATGTATGCACGATGGCCAACACCTCGCTTGTTTTCGCTAGACAGCGAGAGTAGGGTGTTACTCTTAAAAAATATATTTATTTATTTATTTATTTATTTGAGAAGTAGAGTTACAGACAGTGAAAGGGAGAGACAGAGAAAGAGAGAGGTCTTCCATCTGCTGGTTCACTCCCCAAATGGCCACAACGGCCGGAGCTACACTGATCCAAAGCCAAGAGCCAGGAGTTTCTTCCGGGTCTTCCCAGGCAGGTGCAGGGGCCCAAGGGCTTGGGCCATCTTCTACTGCCTTCCCAGGTCATAGCAGGGAGCTGGATTGGAAGAGGAGCAGCTGGGACTAGATCCAGCGCCCATATGGGATGCTGGCACTGCAGGGAGCGGCTTAGCCCACTACACCACAGTGCCGACCCCCAGGGTGTTCCTCGTCCTAGAGACGCAGACTCTTTGAGTCCCTGAGCACCCAGCTCAGCGTGGCTCCCGTGGGATTGACAACATGCAGGGTATTTACTCTGTGGCGCAGTGAGTAAAGCTCTGCCTGCACCGCCTGTGATCCCCTATGGACGCAGGTTCGAGTCCCAGCTGCTCCACTTCCAATCCAGCTCCCTGCTAGGGTGCCTGTGGCTGCTTTGGTGCACCGTTCAATCCACTATGTCAACCTGATGTATGTTTGGCACATAGAGAGGGCACGTGGTAAGAGCCGAGTCATCTCTCTCCTGTTCACTGTTGTGTCTCCAGGCCTTGGCTGGTGCCTAGTAGGAACTCAGTAAACAAAATGTAAAACAGCATAGCATGGAAGTGAAGCCAGAGGGGACTTGCAGAAAATCTGCCCCGAAGCAGCAGCTACCTGAGCCACGGTTGTATGTTCAGCATCACCGTCTTCCCCTTGGCCAAAAAGGTGCTATGGCAAATCCAAGCTTGAAGCATTTGGCAAACCCTGGCGGGGCAGAGCCACCAGAAACGTGCGCCTGATTTTCATGACGGATCCCTAATGCTGTGATTGCCGGCGGGGTCTCCTCCCGTACTGCTGTGTGAGCACGCACAGCAACACCACGGGGGCTAGGACGGAGGCTGCCCCTGCTGGCAGACTCGCCCCAAAGGCACGGAGAGACCAGGAATTGTCCCAGCTGGTGTCACACTGAATTGTCTCAGAGCCAACCCATAGCTGAAGCCGAGGAACAGCACTGTGTCCCCATCCAAATGTGGCCCGCGTGAAGCCAGGAAGCACACGTGAAGCCAGGAAGCACGCGTGAAGCCAGGAAGCACGCGTGAACCGTTCAAAGACAAGAAAGCGAAAATGAACTCAGAAATACAAGAGCTGAGGTTCCCCTCCTGGTCTGACTGGCCTGGGTTCGAGCCCTCTTTGGCGCTTGTTAGTGATGCCACTTGGACACGGCCCTCAGTCTCTCTGAACCCCGCCCATCGGCAGTGTGGAGATAATAATAGCACGGGCCTCACTCATGTAGGGAGACAGAGTGGGCACATGAGCGCTGTGGGCGTGGCCTGCTCTTGGCTCAGAACATTCTGGAAGGATCAGCTGGGAGGGCCATGAGCCACCGAGCCTTGCAGACAGGCCCTGCCCTGCACTGCTGGGCTCCCCTGAAGGTGCCATTCAGCGTCCTGTGATCTGGGGGGACGTGACACGGAAGACAAAGCCCTGCAGGGGCGCAGCGAACGCCTCTGAGAGGGGGCAGTAGGCAGGCAGGGCCGGGGGTGGGGCTGTTTCTCCAGCGCATTTGAACGCTGGATAACTGGCCACTTTTCCATCCAAAGGAGTAAGTAACCCGCGCAGCAAAGATGATTTGAAGACACAACACAAGGGGCGGGGTTTTCTTTTTTTTTTTTTTAAGATTTTTTTTATGTATTTGAGAAGTAGCATTACAGAGAGAGAGAGAGGTCTTCCATCTGCTGGTTCACTCCCCAAGTGGCTGCAACGGCCAGAGCTGGGCCAATCTGAAGCCAGGAGCTTCTCCTGGTCTCCCATGCAGGTGCAGGGGCCCAAGCACTTGGGCCATCCTCCACTGCCCTCCCAGGCCACAGCAGAGAGCTGGGTGGAAGGAAGAGCAGCCAGGACAGAAGCCGTGCCCATGTGGGGTGCCGGCGCCAGCCCCAGGGGTGGGGTTTAAAGCACTTCCCTGGGCTTGGGCAGGAGGGGAGGGCGCCAGCCGAGTAAACAGGCTGGGGTGGGGGTGGGGGTGGGGGTGGTGAGGCCGAGGGAAAGGTATCAGGTGCAGCAAGAATCTCACAAGGAGCCCAGCTCAGCTCAGGCGGCACCAGGCGGCAGCTGACTCCGTGGCAGCAACCCGAAATGTGCGGCTGGCAGGCAAGGGGGGGAGCAGAGAGCGGACGCACCGGGAGCCACGTGCCGCTCCGCGGTGGCTGGCTCGTGGAGGCCAGCGCTTGCAGAAAATTGCTTTTGACACACGTTCGCTCGCCGGGGCCTGGGTGGCCCCCGCCGCCCATGTGTTCAGTGACCTTTGACATGAACTTGCCAGCAAAGGGCGCGCCACGTCAAGACGGCATTCCAGAAGATTCTTTCCGGCAGCAGGGATTCGCTGACCTGGACGAAGCCTTCTCAGATGTCGAGACCCGAGAAAGAGGCGCGAACATGGACGGGCAGTGCTGGGCGGGACAGAACCTCAGCGCCCGGAGGGAAGAAACCTGAGAGCAAGTTCGGCGGCGGAGAGAAGTGTCCCCCTTCCCAAAGTGAGCGATGCTCTTATACAGAGGCGTGGATGAAAGGGAGCCGCGGACCACACAGCACAGAGGGGAGAGGAGGGAGAAGATGGGCTCCCGCGTGTCGGCGTCTCACCCCCGCGTGGGAAGCGCCACGTTGCAGGTCTCGCTGTGAAGCCCAGGTCCCTCCCAGGAGTCAGTGCGACGCCGCGGCGTGGCGTGGTGTGGGGTGGCGTGGCTGGCGTGGCTGGCGTGGCGTGGGGTGCACAGCGGCCCCTCCTGGCCACAGAAGCTGCCTTTGCGTCTCTCCTCCCTCCCCACACGGTATTCAGATGCCGACACACTTTCTAAAGGGGTTATAAGTATGCTTGAACCAACATAAAAAGGAGAGTAAAGAAATCGAGACTGGGGCGGAGGAGAGCCTCAGTGCAGGGCGCTGCCCTCGTGGGGCTGGGAGCAGGGCTGGGCCCGGCCTGCGGGCACGGGGAGCTCCACCTGCCGCTTGCGAGCTACAGGGCTCTGGGCAGACGGCACCGCTCTTACCCTCCGCCTCCCATCTCTTAAGGGAGCATCCTGGTAGCTGTGTCACGGGCAATCTGGGGACGCCACGGTTTTTGTCCCAGCCAGGTGACATTCCTGGGCCTCGGCCATCACCCTCCTGTTCTCCCCAGCTCTGCCTTCCCCGAACCCTTCAGCCCTCACCCCCCCTTCCAGTTGGGGGGAGGTCAGGCAGAGCAGAAGAAAGCCCCCTCCATGTCTTCCTGCCTTTTTTTTTTAATATTTATTTTCTTTATTTGAAAGCAGAGTTTACAGAGAGAGAGAGAGGGAGAAACAGAGAGAGAGCGAGATCTTCCATTCACTGGTTCACTCCCCAAATGGCCGCAGTGGCTGGAGCTGGGCCAGGCCGAAGCCAGGAGCCAGGAGCTTCCTTTGGGTCTCCCACACCGCTGTAGGGGCTCGAGCACTTGGGCCATCTTCTACTGCTTTCCCAGGCCACAGCAGGGAGTTGGATCGGAAGTGGAGCAGCCGGGACACAAACCAAACCAGCGTTCAGAGGAGAACAGAGAGGGAGCGCTGGAGCAGCTGCAGGAAGAGAAAGGGGGATTTGAGGGTAGACTGAACATCCGGCCCTGTGGTATAGCGGGTAAAGCCACAGCCGCAGTGCTGGCATCCCACATGGGCGCAGGTTCGAGTCCCGGCTGCTCCACTTACGATCCAGCTCTCTGGCTGTCATCTCTGCCACCCCCGACCACCACCGCACCACGTACCGACATCTCTGCCTCCTCCATCCTCGCTCTTCCACCCACATCTCAAGCAGCTGTGGAGCCGGCCCATGGCCAGCGGGCAGCACGAAGGGGTGAGAGGCGGGGGCACGGGGCTCCAGGGCAGGTCCTCTGCTCGCGGAACCTCCCGGCCCAGCGGGAAGCCCCAGCCCTTGTGAGGTTTGTGGTCACCCAGGGAGGGCTGGAGACCCCCTGACGGCCTAGCCACCCTGGATGTGGTGGTGGCTGGGGACCAGAGGGACAGGCAGGCGGCCTGGTGGGGGGGGAGGGGGCAGCATGGGCGACCCACGTGCCCACGAGGTTCTGGGACAGGGTGGAGGGAAGGGAGGAGTGCAGGACAGGTGCCGTGTCGCTGTGAGGGACGGAGGAGCCTCTGCCACGGTTACTGTGGGTCCAGCCCAGGTGGGCGGCCTCGTCCCTGGCTTCTTCCCTGTCCTGGCTGTCCTCTGCACTGCCTGGAGGTTGCGTGTTAGCCAGACCCTCAGGCCACCGAGAAACAGCCCTGCGGGGGCTCCTAAATGCTTTGGGGACGAGGGAGGGAACACACGGACGGATCAACCTGACACGCGGCCTGCAAGGGGCTGGATACGCCAACACCTGGGTGCCGGTTGGTTGGGTTTCGCCCGGCGCTGATCCGTGGGGCCATGGCCTGGGGAGCATTTGCAGGGTGGGAGCAGCAGCTAGCGAGCGGCAGAGAGGGTGTTCCACTCTCAGACGGATCAGCAGGGTGGAAAGGTGTCCACGAGCACTCCGGCAGGTGCATGTGACGACGTCAACACTCACCAGGCAGACACGCGGTGGAGTAGTATTCAGCCATGAACAGGCTGAGCCCCGAGGCAGGGTGCCGCATGTAGGAGCCTGGAAGACCCTGGAGACATCCGACCAGAGACTGTGCAGACTGGGTACAGGAAGTGTTCAGAAGAGAGAAACCACGGAGACAGAAGGGGGTTGGGCTGGCCCGGGCCTGGGCAGCAAGAGAACGGGGGACGCTGCGTGTGGAAGTCGGGTTTCCTTTGGAGTCCACAAAAGGGGGGTCTGAAACTGGCCGATGCCGATGGCCGTGTACCAGGGTCACCGCTGACGTCCGGGATGGATGCTACGCGATTGTATCTCCAGGAAGCCGTTGAATGCACAGACGTGAATGCGTAATGTGAGTGTGTACAAGTCTGCACGTACATCAACATGTTTGTATTTGTGCTTATGTGTAGTAAACACATTGCCAAAATGTTCATCTTGATTGTTTCTGCTTGGCTTGATTGTGGGTGGTTTTTAAGCGATTTATTTATTTATTTGAAGAGTAGAGTGGCAGAGAGACAGACAGATAGTTGACAAATAGATAAATAGAGCAGTCGATCTTCCACCCACTGCTTCATTCCCACAGGGCTGCACCAGGCTGAAGCCCGGATCCAGGAGCTCCGTCCAGGTCTCCCACACAGCCGGCGGGGGCCCAAGCGCTTGAGCCATCCTCTGCCGCCTCCCAGGCGTGCCAGCAGGGAGGTGGACGGGCAGCAGCGCGGCGGGGCCTGGAGCCGGCACTCTGACACGGGGTGCAGGTGTCGCAGCAGCGGCTTCACCTGCAGGTGATAATCTACTCTGCTCGTCTGATGCCTTCTGAGGAGAGATGTGGCGTTTGTAGATGAAACCACGAAGCAATGCAAGTTGTCTGCAGCTCTAGAGATCTGCTGTGTGCCCCGTGGTGCCACATGTCACTCACTGCTTCTGCCACACCCACGGGATAGAAACCGTCATCATTGCCTTCTCTACAGGTGCAGAAGGCCCCACAGGGAAGAGTGACCTCCCGGGGGGGCCACACAGCTAGCCGGTGCTGCAGCCAGGACTGTGACCCACTCCCCTGGGTTTGAGTGACACTTCTTGCATACGTGTGATTTGGGACACGGTGCACAGAAGTAAATGAAGGCAGGAAAGACCCGGCTGTTGGTGATGATTGACGCCTGAGTGGGAGAGGGCTGGAGGCACAAGGCAGGGCTCTGGGCAGCTGAGCAGTGCCGGAGAGCAGGGGGCTGGAGCCCCGGGCCTGGACTGAACCTGGGCAAGCAGGAGCCACCGGAGGGCTGGGAGTGAGGGCCGGACACGGTCCCGTTGCTGTCAGGAAGCTCACGCTGGCCTCTGCTTTAGGCAGAGATGGGTACACAGGGATGGAGGCGGGGCCTGGCTCAGAGCCCAGGCTGCACCTCGGGACACCTGCTGAGAATTCACTGGGCGCAGAGCCAGGTCACCGCTGCGTGGGGGCTGCTCAGTCGTCACAAGAGCCGACCCCCACCCCTGCAGCTGTTTCTGCTTTGAGCGCCAGCAGGGCATGGGGGAGGGGGAGGGGGGGCACGAGTCTCCCGCAGGCCCCCTGGGGACAGATGTCAAGGAAGAGGCCATCCCAGGGAGACGGCTTTTCGGTTAGCACGGTTAGCACGGGCCCCTGGGCTGGCTCCCCGACCCCTGCTGACACCGCCCCCTTCCTGAGACCATCACACACTTCCCTGTCCTCTTCCCAAGCTCTTACCCTGTCGGGAGTTTGCCCCGGGCCAGGCAAGTGTCCCCCGAAACTCCAGTGTGGGGTGCACTCACGGGGAGAGAGAAGCGTCCTGGAGCCCGACCCCTGCTGAGCCGTCGGCGAGCTCTCCCAGGCCCAGGGGCAGGGAGCTGACACCCGGGGTGCCGGGCAGCTCCGGGGGCTCACAGGGCAGAATGACGGCCCTGAGACCCGAGGCCGGGACCCCGGGCTCACAGAGCCCCTGCTGGTCGCCCCGACCCCCGCGCTCTCCCAGGAGCCCTGCCGAGGACGCCTGCACACACAGCACATCTGGGGTGTCGGGCCTGGCTCCCGAGCCTCCCTCCCCGCCGCAGCTGATCTTAATGGCTTCTGACAGTTATTTGTATAATTTGAGTTATGCGGCTTCACAGAGATCTTTCTCCCGGGGAAGATTACATGAAGCTGTTTTGACAGCTCTCACCGAAGGGGCGGCATTTAATACCGAGCAGTTCATCAAACAAAGCTGAGATCCCAGAATACCTTTGGCTGTTAGTCACGATGATATCACCTCTAGGTCTAAGAAAGAAACATTTTTTTTTTAATGCCGTGACATCTCCGAGGAGCTGGGCTGGCTGACTGATGCTGGCGGGGTGTGGAGGTCACGGTCCCTTTGCCCCTGAGACGGATCCTGCCTGCCGTCTCCCTCCTGGCCGGCCTCTGCCTGGGGAGGAGTTGCTAGTCTCCTTTGGAAATCCCGTGTGAAAACGCGCATTTCGCCCCAGGCCAGTTATTCTCAGTGTTTTCTTCCCTCTCACTGCCCGGGGAATTCGCTTCAACTTTGCAACCCTGTTTTGTCAGTCGGGGGGCATTTCCAACCAGAGATCCTGGTTTGGTTTGGTTTGGTTTGGTTATTAGAGAGCTTTGGAGAGAGAAACCTGGGCTGAGACCTCTCAGGAAGGCGTGCGGTGGAGGGGTTGGGGGAGGGGAGTGAGCCAGGTGCTTCACTGTAATAAACAGAGGCGGGAGGGGGGGGCTCTAGCTCGTGCCTCCCCCTGCCCACCAGCCCCATAACAGGAGCGGCTTCATCCCCAGGGGAGTGGGGGTCCAAGCTACACATCAGGGCGCTCCGGGCAGCTGAGAAGGCCGAGAGCTGAGAGCCGAGGCAAGGGCGTCTGGCTGGGCCCCGGGGGCGCTTGGCTCAGCCTCCACGCTCAGCATCCGGCCTTATCTGGAGCGTCTCCCCAGGCTGTGGCTTTCCCCACCTCTGGAAATCCCAGTTCTCCAGGCCTGGTAAGGTGCAGGCGTTCCCAGCCAGCGCAGGAGCAGGGCTGTGTGATGGGGCTGGGGTGTGGGGGTGGCCTCCGGCTCAGAATTAGCTGTGCCCCCCATCACAGCTGCAGGCGCTGGAGGGGGTGGGGGCGACCCTCCCTCGCGGCCCGGGTCTGGTGATGGCTGCGGGGTCTCCCTGGGAGGGGTCTCTGCAGACTGTGCAGCTCCCCTCCTCCTCCCCATCGGCAGATCTCACAAAAACATGCAGCAGGAAAGTACTAGATCGGGTTTCTTTGGTTTCCTCGTGGGGGGAGGGGCAACGATGCTCAAAGAGTCGGCTCCTGGATGCGGGAAAACGTCTAAAAGCATGAGCTGGGGCCAGCGCTGTGGTGTAGACGATTGAGCCTCCACCTGCGATGCCGGCCTCCCATACGGGCGCCTGTCCGAGACGTGGGCACTGGGCACCGCAGGGACCCACCTCTAGCCTGTTCCCTCCAGCCTGGGGCGTCCCGAGCTGCCCGCCTTGGCAATGGGCACTATCCTCCCTGCCCCCACGCCAAGCCTCCCGTGCGGGTGGAGGTACCCGGGGGGCTCCACCCCTGAGGGAGTCCTCAACCCCAGGGGGAAGACCTCGGAGGCGCCCACAAAGCCCGCACGACGGCTTCAGAGAGGCTCCAGCTGCCGGTCCCTCAGTGAAGGAGACAGCTCAAGTCCACGCCGGCCTCTGGTCCCCAGTGGCTGCAGACCCCTTCTCCTCCCCCCTGCCCACAGCCTGCAGCAGAGGCGGCTCTGAGAGCTCTCAGTGCACCCAGGCACCGATGCGACACGCCTGCACGGGACACACCGGCACGCCTCACACCTGCACGTGACACACCAGCACACCTCACACCTGCACGTGACATGCCAGCACGCCTCACACCTCACACCAGCACGTGACACACCGGCATGCCTCACACCTGCACACCTGCACATGACACACTGGCACACCTCACACCTGCACGTGACACACCGGCACGCCTCACACCTGCACGTGACACATCGGCACGCCTCACACCTGCACGTGACACACCAGCACGCCTCACACCAGCACACCTCATACCTGCATGTGACACACTAGCACACCTCACACCTGCACGTGACACACCAGTACGCCTCACACCTGCACGTGACACACCAGCACGCCTCACACCTGCATACCTGCACGTGACACACCGGCACACCTCACACCTGCACGTGACACACCAGCACGCCTCACACCTGCACACTGCACACTTGCACATGACACACCTACACACTGCAAACCTCCACACCTCATACCTGCATGCCACGCACATGCATGTGACACACCAGCACACCACACACCTGCACACTCGCATGTGACACACCTACACACTGCAAACCTGCACGCCACACATCTGCATATTGCACAATTGCACACCTCACACCTGCATACCACACACCTACATACTGTGTGGGGAGCAACTGGGAGCAACTCGGACTAGACTAAGTTACTGGAATTAAGACTTATTCTATGCATCTGCTCTCCCACAATATGGCGCTGAGAAGGGAGAAACAGCTTCTACACAGCTGCCTCCAGTTCAACCAATAAACTGTAGGACCTGCTCCTGATTGGAGGAGAGCAGCGTACTCGGTGTGTGGGCAGCAGAGTTGGGATTGGTGGAAGAAGACTATAAAGGAGGAGAGAGACAACATGCACCAGGAACATCTAAGAGGAACACCTGTGCAGCCCCCGAGAGAGCCGGCCGGCGGTGTGCCGCTCCCCGCGGAAGTGGGGAAGGTGGCAGGGGGAGACGCCCTTCCACGGAGGTGGAAGGCACGGCAGCCAACCCGGGAAGAACCAGCAGCAAACCCGGGAAGGGCCGAGCAGACGAAAGAACAGCGCAGGGTCCTGTGTCGTTCCTCCACGAAGACGGGGAGTGACAATACTGCAAACCTGCACACCACACACCTGCACATGACACACCGGCACACCTCACACCTGCACATTTGCACACCACACACCTGCACACTGTGCACCCGCACGCCTCACACCGGCACCCCACACACCTGCGCGAGACTTGACAGCCTTCCTTCGGCTCAGCCGGCGGCCAGGTAGAGATGTGCAGGGAAGGGAGGGCTCCCGGCCCCCACGCCGTCCCGCACAGTGTGAAGAGCTGGGCACAGCTGGGGAGAGACTGAGCTCAGAAGGCGCCGAACCTGCCTCTCTGGGAGCTGACACCAACCCCCGCCAGGAGGGAAAAGCAGGAGCCCCCGCCAGGAGGGGTGGAAGCAGCCATATTGGATTTTCCCCGGCTGCCAGGGCTCGAAGAGCAGAAGAGCAGAGGTGTCAGTGCACCTCGGGCTGAGCGGCCAGGCTGCTGGACGGCTCGGGAGCGCTGCACGGCCGGGGGTGGGGGGGCAGAGCATCAGGGCTGAAGGTCACGGTCACTGACCCTGAAATCCCCAGCACAGAAGCAGCCTCTCATCTCACAGGGACAGACAGGGAAACTGAGGCTGGAATCGGAGAGGGATTTGCCCAGTGGGAGCAGAGACAAGCCAGGAGTGCACAGAGCCAGGGGAGGGCACCCGTGTTCCCACGTTACCAAGTGAGACAGGCCAGGGACCCCGCGGAGTGGGCGAGCGTGTGAGGCCAGCGCTTCCTCCCTCCAGGAGTCCCCCCTCCACCCCGAGACCTGCATGGAAGGCGCACGCGGCGACTCCACAGCATTGTGCGCCAAAGTCATCCTCTCTCTCAATTCTATTCTCCATAGCTCTGCTGTGACCCGGGAAAGCAGTGGAAGATGGCCCGAGTCCTTGGGGCCCTGCACCAGTGTGGGAGACCTGGAAGAAGCTCCTGGCTCCTGGCTTCAGATCGGCCCAGCTCCGGCGGCTGTGGCCATCTGGGGAGTGAACCAGCGGATAGAAGATTCTCTCTCTCTCTCTCTCTCTCTCTCCCTCTCCCTCTTTCTCTCTCTCTCTCCTCTCTGCCTTTCAAATAAATACATAAATCTTTAAAAGATGTAGAAGAAACAGAGACAGAGCACAGCGGCTGGCGAGGAGGCGGCCTGGGGGTCACAGCCGGCCCCCGACTGCTCCTGGGGGACCCGAGTGGCCAGTGTCCAGCCATCCGAGTCCAGCTCTAGAGAGCACGGAGGAACCCAGCCTTGCAGGAAGCTGTCACTGAGCGGGGGTGGGGGCAGGTGACAGGGGACTCTGCTTCTTGTCACAGGTCCTCCTGTCCCGCACTGGACGTCTTTTCAATGATGAGCGAGTTTCTCAGGTGAGTTTTGCAAAGCCAGCGTCAAGGGCCCCTTAATCCACAGAGTTGAGGGATTGCAGGAGTCCAGAAGTCGGGGACTCTGTGGTCCGGCGTGGACGGGAGACAGCGGCTCACACACGGCTGGGCAGGCAGCGCCGGTTCACACCGCCGCTCAGCGGCCGGAGCCTACCCAAGGTCCACCGCTAACAAGCTTGCTGTGACGCTGTTGCTGCTGGCTAGCAGCTGCCAATCACTGAGCACGCAGGGCCGGCAGCCAGGTAGGGGCCAGAAGAATGCTGTCAGAATCAGACAGATGTGGGTTCAAACCCGAGCCTTCCCACCTATGAGCTGTGCAGCCTCGGGTATGCCGCTGACCTTCTCTGTGCCCTCATCGGCAGAGAGTGGAGTTTCTTTCTCCCTTCTGGTCTGGTGAGGATCGTGCCCCAGGGGGCAATGTCTTGAGATGCCTCGGCCGGGTCTGGCACAGAGCGACGCGCCACCGTGCAGCCACGTGAAGGCTGGAGGTGCCATGATCGCTGGTGCCGCCTGAAATCCGCAGAGCTGCTCCGTGCCGGGGTGTGGATTTGCGTCCCAGGCTGAGCGCACACCAGCCTGCCCGGCTTGGCTGGGGTGGGTTGCAGAAGCCAACGCCTAGATGTGCAATTGTCCTGGGGTGAGGGCCTTAGTGGGAGCCTGCATCATCCAGCAATGTGCACGCCAGGGGTGTGCGGGGGCGTGTGTGTGTGTGTGTGTGTGTGTATAGGAGTTTCCCTCTGAGGGTGGCTGCCATCCCGGGTCCTGGCTCAGAAGTGTGTGTGAATGGTTATGTGTGTGCATGGTTATGTGTGTGCATGTGTATGTGTGTACATGTGCACGTGTGTGTGTGTGTGTGTGCAGGAGTTTCCTCTTGAGGGTGGCTGCAGTCCCGGCCCGGCTCAGGGCGTGTCTAGTGTCACAGTCTTGGGTCACTGCCCTTCAAAGACAACCTCGGCGCAGCCCCCAGTGAGTGCGGCCACGGCATCGAGTCCCTGCACGCATCGGACTCTGTCTCCCCAGCGTGGGGGCAAAGCCAGCATGGCCGAGCTGGCGCTGTCTCTCGCGTGTGACCGGCTGGGTCTGTTTGCCAAGAGCCTCACGCTGGTCCCGCTCTGTCTTCCTGCACCGGGCGGTCGGGGCAAGCAGAGCTGCAGGACCAACGCAGCCAGGCGCCCACTGTGACTGCCGCCTCCCCGCTACTTGCATTTCTCACTCAGTTCTTCCCATCTGCGTGACTGGTGGTGCTGACTTCTCCCTCTTCTGTCACCTCGAGGCTCTGGGTAGGTGTTTCTCAGCCGGGGCCACCCTATTCCCCCGGGGACCTTCAGCCCTGTCTGTGGGCGTCCTCGGAGGTCCCAGCTAGGGGCAGGGGTGCTCCTGACGTCGAATGGGGCGAGGGCCCAGGCCCACACCCGCATCCTGCAATGCCCAGGATGGAGCGACGCACAGGCAGCCCCCTTCCAGGCCCAGCGCCCTCGTGCCCAGTGGAGAAACCCACTCAGCAGCCTCTTGATGGCAACGTCACCGCCGCAACCTCACCAGAAATGCAGCTGCCTCAGCCGGCGCAGAGCCTGCACAGTAACCGGCTCCCCGGGGATTCCCCCGCATGGTCAAGGCTGTTCCACCCTGCACTAGCATCCGCAGAACTCCCGCTTGCTCAGAGCCTGAAGTGTGTGGGCCACCAGGCGTCCACCACCTCTGTGACGCTCACCGGACCCTCCCAATGGCCTCAGAGTCCTCACTTTGCGGGCTGAGAAGTCGAAGGTCAGAGACAGCAAGCCACCTCCCCGAGGACGCACAGCTGGTCCGGCAGCCTGACCCACTGCCCAACCAGCTCTGAGCCATCACCCAGCAGGGGCTCGGCTCCCGGCTGCCCGCTCCTGAGGGAGAGGCTGACTGACTGCAGACAGTCTGGGAGCTCCCAGTTGAGTCCCGGCACAGCTGCACTTTTCAAAGACGACGGCCGCGTCCTCTTGTCTAACACGGATCCCACGATGACCATCACCGGGAGCCCTTGTGAAAATGCAGAGCCCCAGGTTGTTCTCGGGGTGGAGGGCTGGGGGCTTGCGCTTCAGCACCTTCCTCAGATGCGTGTGGCTCTGGGTGGGCCGCAGACGCTCTGAACACAGCGTCAGCCTATCCCGTGCTTCCTGGGCGGGGCGGGGGGTGAGGTTGTCCCCAGAGAGAAAACCGATTCGAGGAAGGGAGAAGGCAGATGAGAGAGTTTTACTCTACTGTTTTTTTTTTTTTTTAAGATTTATTTTATTTATTTGAAAGACAGAGTTACAGAGAGAGAGAGAGAGGTCTTCCATTTGCTGATTCACTCCCCAGTTGGCTGCAACGGCCAGAGCTGCACCGATCTGAAGCCAGGAGCCAAGAGCTTCTTCCTGGTCTCCCACGTGGGTGCAGGGGCCCAAAGACTAGGGCCATCCTCCACTGCTTTCCCAGGCCACAGCAGAGAGCTGGATCGGAAGTGGAGCAGCCGGGACTCGAACCGGTGCCCATATGGGATGCTGGCACTCCAGGCGGCAGCTTTCCCTGCTATGCCACAGCACTGGCCCCTTACTCTACTGTTTTTATATAGAGACAAGGAGAGAGACAGACAGACAGAGAGAGCTCACAGCCACTCCCCAAGTGCTCTCAGTGCCTGGAACTGGGCTGGACTGGAGCCCGTCACCAGGAGCCCCATCCGGGTCTCCCATATGAGTGACAGGAACCCAATCACGTGAGCCATCGCGGGGCCTCCCAGGGTCTGCACCAGCAAGAAGCCGCATCAGGAGCCCGCAGTCTCAAGTGGGGGTGCTGGTGGCCCCAGCCAGCTCCCGACCAGTTGGCCAAACACCTGCCCCCGTCTTCCTCTTCTTATGTGTGAAGCAGAGACACACGCAGTACACGAAGCGGCACTCATGTATCTGTGTGCTGACACTTCTTAAGGGGGACCAGTAACTGTGTGCTAACACTTCTTAAGGGGGACCAGTAACTGTGTGCTAACACTTCTTAAGGGGGACCAGTTAGGAGCCTCAGGGAAGCACCATGGAGACGAGTTACAGCGTCAGCGTCGTTGACCTGGGCATGGTGGCTCCCTCGCCTGAGCCCCGATGCTCTCCCATCCATGAGGGGACACCTGCAGGAGTCAGAGATGGCACACGGGTGAGCACTCCAGGAACCGGCCCCTGGGGTGCCTGGAGGTGGAAAGAGCCTGAAGAGGAGGGAAGACAATACTTGTCTCACTATGGAAGCCACTGTACCTAATACAGTGTCCCGGGGGGGCGGGGCTTGTCACACCCTCTGAACCTCCGTCCACCTCCGAGGAGTCCTCCACCTTAGAAGTCAGAGAGACCCTTCTCCCTGTAGGAGCTGAAAGTGATAGATACGAACTTTCCCAGACTCCCTTGCAGCTAGGACATGAGCACATGACTTGGGTCAGCCAATCAGAAGCACCTAGACTCCCTGGTGAAGGCTGTGGCACAGAGGCACAGAGGCAGCTGTGGAGGCATCGGGAGGCGGTGGCACTGATGGCTACAACGGGTTCCGGCGAGCACTGGGACCCGTGCCAGAGGCAGAGCCCAGAGAACACTGTGGGGCAAAGCAGGGCGTCTGAGCCCGGCAGGTGCAGCAGGTCTGCCCGTGCTGGAGGCCGTTGTCTCCGGCTGCGAGAACCTGGGCCCACGGCCTCTTCGTAAGTCCCTGAGTTGCCTGATCTTGCAGAAACGCATTCCATTTCTGAAGCCAAGCACGAGTGGTGTGGGGTTCTCCTGAAGGCAGGGTCTCCAACCTCGGTCTTGTTGACATTTGGCTCCTTTACCACCTACTGGGCAGCACTGACCCACTCGACGCCGGTGGCATCCCCGAACACACACGGTGACACCCGAAATGTCCCAGGTGCTGGGGGTGTGTGTGTAGAGCTTTCAGCTTAGGACCTGGTGCAGAGAAAGGGACTACAAATGTGTGTGGCTGTTGTTATTGATGTGTTGCCGTGTCCAGCCTGCAAGTGTTTAAGAAATAAGAATAATTAAAAACAAGTGACGTTTTCTTCCCTTCTTCGTTTTCTTTCTTTCTTCTTTTCTTTCTAAGGATTTATTTGTTTATTTGAAAGTCAGAGTTTACAGCGAGAGACAGGGAGATCTTCCATCCGCTGGTTCACTCCCCAAATGGCTGCAATGGTTGGAGCTGGGCCAGGCTGAAGCCAGGAGCCAGGAGCTTGCTCCAGGTCTCCCACGTGGGTGCAGGGGCCCAAGGACTTGGCCCATCCTCCACTACCCTCCCGGGCCATCAGCAAGGGCTGGATCGGAAATGGAGCAGCCAGGACACCAACAGGTGCCCATATGGGATGCCGGCACTGCAGGTGGTGGCTTTACCTGCTACGCCAGTGTTGGTCCCAGCACTAACCTATTTCTTGAACAGCTCTGCCAGCCACGGTGCACCCATCGTCCTGCTCACTGCTTGTACCCACACGACAGGAAGGGTGTTTGTGTTTGTGTTCTTGTGATGAAAAGGAGAGATCAAGTCGCTTGCCCAGGCCACCCAGGGAGAGGCAGAACAGCAGGCTGGTCCCAGGACTCCCTGGCTCCGCGTCTGTTGCAGGCACAGCAGGGCTGTACTCCCGGCAGTGGGGGTTCTCGGTGACCGAGTGCTGGTGACGAGCCGCATTCCTGGTCCAGACTCTTCCTCACCGGACCAGGGCAACCTCTGTTGACAGATCGCTGGGGAGAACAGACGCTTTGCACAGCCGGGGCCAGGCTGAGACATGCGGCGAGCCAAGGGGACCACAGCAGGTTCTGCCCCGGAAGCTGTCCTAGGGCAGCCCCCGCCTGCTCCTCGTCAGCCACGCTGTCTGTCTTGAGGCTGCGAAGGCCGGGATGGTTCTGACATCCTGCCCTGGCCTCAGCCAGGTCCTGAGGGCTGGACCAGCAGGAGGAGCCTCCGGGAAACGCAGCCCGAGGGCGCTGTGCCTGGACAGCTGCCAGGGTGGGTAGTGGCTGGGAGCCCCGCGTGGCTCCGTGCTGTAGACACAGATCCTGCCACCAGGTGGCACAGTTGAGGTGCCCTGAGTTTTCTTGACCTTTTCTGTCTTGATGAACGCATTGACCCTTTGAGCACAGCCGCACAGACAGGTGGACTCCCGATACGTATTTCGTGGCCTGTGGACATGCACTTGTGTACTGTTTTGGGGCTGGTGTTGTGGCGCAGTTGGTTAAGCCGCTGCCTCTGATGCTGGCAGCCCATGTGGGCACCAGTTTGAGTCCCGGCTGCTCCACTTCCCATCCAGCTCCCCACTGACGCACCTGGGAAAGCAGCAGCAGCTGGCCCAAGTGCTTGGCCCCTGCATCCACGTGGGAAACCCAAATGGAGCTCCTGGCTCCTGGCTTCCGCCGGGCCCCGCCCTGGCCATTGTGGGCATCTGG
The DNA here is from genome assembly GCF_051225735.1 of Oryctolagus cuniculus. Taxonomy (NCBI): domain Eukaryota; kingdom Metazoa; phylum Chordata; class Mammalia; order Lagomorpha; family Leporidae; genus Oryctolagus; species Oryctolagus cuniculus. Next base: position 4,813,190 of record NC_142877.1, read on the forward strand.
GGAGTGAACCAGCAGATGGAAGATCTCTCTGTCTGTCTCTGTAACTCTGCTTTTTGGATAAATAAATAAATCTTTTTTAAAAAAATTGTGTACTACTTTTGCAGTGAATCTTTTGTGTTTCTAAAATGGATGGCTTTTCCTTCCTTTGCTGGATCCATGCCCTTCCCATAGCCCCTCACGTCCCAGAGCCTGGTGTGCAGCCGACGCCCGAGAAGGGATAAATGAACATGGCCGCGAGTGATTCCCAAGGTCCAGCTCCCTTTCCTGGAACCTCCCGTCTTGGGTGCCCGTCCTGCCCCCACCCCGCCCCCGCCCCGACCGGCCCAGCCCTGGGGGCGGCATTAGCGGAGAGAGGCCCCGTCCAGGTGTTGCAGAGGGAAGCCGGCCGGGGAAAGCACAGGGCACGGGCGGCCCCAGGGACAGCTCCTTGGCTCTGCACTCGCTGCCCCCACTCAGGCGGCCACGGCCAAGAGCCTCAGGGGAACCCAACTGCTCTGTGAGAGAAGCGGGGGAGGCTCCTCCACTCTGACCCCGCACACCTGCCGGGTTGTGTCATCTTCCTAGGGCCTCAGACAGGAGACCTGTGTGCGAGTGAGCAGGTCCCACAGCACCGGGTGCCCCTTGACCTGGTCTCTGTCGTCTCTGGTCGCCAGCCACCCTTCCCTTCCTCTCCGTGAGATCCCGTGACCCAGAGGAGGGGTCGGCGCGGGGCGGGGCGGGGCGGGGCGGGCATTCCTGTCGTTCTGCCCCCTGCTGCATTTTCGCTGGCGCTGATCTGCAGGCCGAGGGGCGTCCGCGATTTTCTAACATGTCTGTGCGTCCGTGGACGACAGCGCTCGTGCCGGCCTAGCTTGGGAACGTCTTGGGAGACAGAGCGAGCGGAAGGCGGGCTTGGCTGTTGACCGGTCCTGTCTCCCTCAGGGCAGCACCCGGCAGATTTTCTTGTAGCCTGGATACAAGGTTGGGGTTGCCTAAACTCCAGGATCTCCAGCCGCGATGCAGATCGTGAGTGTTTAGCAACCGTCACCCCCGCGGGACCGAGCCAGGACTAGGAGCAGATACGAACTCAGACCGGCGCTGTGCTGTGGCAATGCAGGCATCTCTGACCCGGGAGGCACCTATGGCCCGCGGGGGTCCACCTGCCAGCTCTTACGTGGGGACAAAGCTTAGCCCTTTCGCGGCTCTGCCAGTGTGGTTTTTCCAAACACAGCCTGCTTTCCTTCCCCGCCCCGCTCGGTGTCCCGTAAGCATCCTTAAGTCCCAGCAAACACTCGTCTGCTGCGTCACTGGTCATGGTTGAGTGCGGTCCCCGGCTCGAGTGGGCCGTGATTAGCTCGCGCGTTCCCCGGTCATCCTGGAACGTCTGCCCTCATAACCAAGGCGAGCGTGCACGTTCCTTCCACGCACACACGTTCCCGGGCGGGAGCCCATCACCTCCGCTGGGCCCCCATCACCTCCGCTGGGCCCCCATCACCTCCTCTGGGCCCCATGTGTGTTCTGTCCTGCTGAGCAACCCGAGAGAGAGGGGGGGGGGGAGGACCGGGCTCCCTAGGGGCGCCCGCTGCGCAAGCAGGGCCCACGCCCCAGCCCACGGGCGGGTGGGAAGTGAGTCTCCGCTCCTTTTCTGCGCAGGGCGAGGCTTTCACACAGACGCAGCTGAAAAGTCGGGGCTGGCGCCGCACCCCGTGCACCAGCTGCGGCTCCTGCCCGTGTGTCTGAGAATGGCTCTTGCATCGTTGAGGTTAAAGAAAGACGTCTGTTTTCTGGCCCGTCGCAGAAGTTATTCGAGTCCCGGGTTGGGGGATCGGGAGACCGGCGAGAGGCCGCCCAAGGCTGCTCCCCACGCCTTCCCTAGCAGAGCAAGGCGGCCGCCAGCTGGGTCTGCGCGCTTGCTCTTCACAGCCCAGAAAGGGGCAGGGAAGGGCTCCAGGGGCTTCAGAAGGCAGGCAGGGCACGGCTGGTGGCCACGCATGATGTGAACTTGAGCGTGAGCGTGGTCCCGGCCCCCCTCCCGAAGCGTGGCTCCCTGTTCTGCCACAGGACTGCTGGGCGTGTTCCCCAGGGCCCGAGGGCGGGGCCAGCAGCTGGCACTTCCCTCTGCTCCCCAGGGGCGTGGCTTTGCTCCTGGGGGCCTTAGCCCAGTTTGCGTCTGGAGTCCGGCTCAGCAGGCAGTGGGGATGGAAGGACACCCATTTGGTCCCAGAGGGGCCTCTGCGGCTTCCTGGCTGTGAGCCAGCCCCTCCCCTTCCTGTGCCTCCGTTTCCTCGTTTCCTCGTTTGTAAAAGCAGCCCGGCCATCCCGCCCTCCCCTCGTTAGGCTGGAACAATACCATGTACACAGGTGCTCGGCACAAGGGGTCAGAACGCTCAGAGCCTCGGTTGTGTTCATCTAGAATACTCCACGTTTCTACAACGCTAATGAAACGTCACTCCTGGGGCCGGCGTCTGGATAGCGGGTTAAGTCTGTGACGCCAGCATCCCATAGGAGGGCGGGTTCAAGCACCGGCTGCTCCACTTCCCATCCAGCTCCCTGCTAATGCGCCTGGGAGAGCAGCAGGAAGTGGGCCAAGCGCTAGGGCCCCGGCACCCACTTGGGAGACCGGGAGGGACTTCTTGGCTCCTGGCTTGAGCCCAGCCCAGCACTGGCTGCTGTGGCCATTTGGGTAGTAAACCAACAGATGGAAGATCTCTCTCTCTCGCTCTCTTTCTCTCTCTTGCTCTCTGTCTCTCCCTCTCTCTGATACTGACTTTCAAGCAAATAAATCTTAAATAAAAACAAAGAATTCCCATCTGTTCTTCCTTCCCCCCACCAAGCGTTCAAGTTGAAATGAAGGGGACTCTGCCTCCTGCCCAAGGCTCCAGCTGGGGGGGGGAGCTGGGGGGGGGCAGGAGGCGGAGCCTGACCCCAGCTGGGGTCCTCCCGACCCCTCCGTCCAGAGTCTCAGCAGCTGGGACTGTGCGTCCTCTTGCTCTGTTTTATTCGACGTTAACTCTGACGCGGCTGTTTGATTCCCCACTACGTCATCCGGACACTGGAGCACTGGCGATGCTTCTCCAGACTCAGTCCACGGATGCTGACGTCACTGGGCAGCCCAGTGGCCGCGGGGGCCCCGCGCCTCCCTGATGCACCTGGAAGTGAGCTGGACCCTCAGTTCCCAGACACAGCTTGTGAAACGCTGTCCTGCCCGTCTCCCCGGCTGGCGTCCCCTGGGGCTGGCACACCTAGAAACCTTTCTGGACACTTCCGTGCTCATATTTTCAGATGAGCTGGGCCGATACTCAATGCCCCCATGGCCCCCTGACAGCCCCGGGAGGTGGCTCCAGGCCACTGGATTGTTCCGACTGCACTTGCACTGGAGGGCATGACCTGTCTGTCTTCCCTGCCTCCGCCAGGCCTCTACCTGGAGACCCCACTTCCTGTCGCTGGGGCAGTCCTGGGACAGGTGAGAGTGAGCACCCTGCTGCAGCTTCAGCCGCTGGGTTGTGGGGACACACGTGGTCCTGCGAACCCCACCCCTGCCCGACTCTAACGTCTTCTGCCTGTGCCCCACGCACCTCTCCCAGGGAGCGCTCTTGCTTCTGCCACCCACAGCCGTCTCTCCATCCACCACGGAAGCTGCCTGCTGAGGCCTTGGCCCCTTGCTGCCATTGCTGACATCAATGCCAGCCTTCCAGGGGCTGTCGATCCAGCTCCCCAGCTGCGTGCGGAGCTGCCCAGAGGGCTGGGGAGGTGGGAGGCCTAGGGCAGTATGGGCGGGGCAGGGGCCGGCACTGTGATGCAGCAGGCTAAGCCTCCACCAGCAGTGTCGGCATCCCATATGGACGCCAGTTCGAGTCCCGGCTGCTCCCCTTCCCATCCAGCACTTGCTATGGCCTGGGAAAGCAGTAGAAGATGGCCCAAGTGCTTGGGCCCTCCTGGATCCTGGCCTCGGATCAGCGCAGCTCCGGCCATTGCGGCCATCTGGGGAGTGAACCTACAGATGGAAGACCTCTCGCTCTCTCTCTCTCTCTCTCTGCTTCTCTTTCTCTCTGTGTATAACTCTGACTTTCAAATAAATAAATAAATAAATATTTTTTAAAAAGCATGGGCGGGGCAGCCGGTGGCTGTTGGCCGATGCTCCCACTCGTGACAGTGCCCCGGGGTTTTCCTTTTATCAAAATGAGCCCCGCACCACGCATTTGGAAGTCTTTATTTTAAAAAGAGTAAACGCTTTCATCTTTACACGCTGGTCACCAATTCCATTTGCAGAAGTATTTTTTTGCAAGACAAGGAAAGCCCTGCACAGACCAGGTATGGCTGTGGTTTCCCGGATGGCAGCCTCCGTGCTGGCCGGCGAGAGAGAGTCAGGGACTCACTTCTGCAGGGAGTGAAGGCGCTGGGGCACACTGACTGACGCGGTGGAGGGAGGGAGAGACCCCCAGCCAGCCAGAACAGCTGCCTCCCAAGCAATGTCTGTGCAGGGGCCCGGGGCACGTGACCCTATATGCAGAGAGCAGGGACACCAAATTCTTTAACCAGAGGCTCTGGGTGCAGGTGATGTCCCCAGGGGACATTTTCAGTTGTCACAGTTTGGTGGCCTCTGCTGGCACCCCAGGGGTGGGAGCCGGGATGCAGTTAGGATACTTCACCAAGGAACTAAGCACCCAGCACCTGAGGTCCACACAGTGGGGAGCCAAGAGCCCCCGGAGCAGGGGCTGAGGGGCCCAGACAGACGGAGCTGACACTGCGGCTCTGCCTCTGGCTCTGCTGTGACCTTGGACTTGGTGATACTGAGCCTTTGCTGACCTGACCAGCCCTCTGAACCAAGGCTGGCGACGGGGAAACTGCTCTGAGGGTGGGTACGAGGGTCCAGTAAAACAGCGCACGTCGGCGCTTGGTGGACGCCCGGCTCCCTGCGGGAACAAGTCCACGGAGGCTCCCTGCGGGAACAAGTCCACGGAAGTGACAATTACAGGATAATTTTATTTTGGTACTAAACAAAACGTTTGAAATTCACGCCTATGATGGGGGTCTTTAAAAAGTTCACAGCAGGGGGCTGGTGTCATGGTCGCTGCTTGTGACGTTGGCATCCCTCGTTGGAGTAGTGGTTGAGTCCTGGCTGCTGCATTTCCGATCCATTCCCCGCTAGGGTGCCGGGGAGGCGGCAGAGGATGGCTCAAGTGCTTGGGCCCCTGCCACCCGCGTGGGAGACCTGGATGGAGCTCCAGTCTCCAGCCTCGCCTACCTCTGGCTGTTGCAACCATTCTGGGAGTGAACCAGCAAGCAGAAGCTCTCCCACTCTCTGCTTTTCAAATAAATACATCTTTTTTAAAAACAAAAGCTCGTGGAAAATATGCACTATAGAACACTTGTATTTCAAGTTTTTCTCACTAAAATAAATTTTTTTAAAGATTTATTTATTTGAAAGACAGGCTTACAGGGAGAGAGGGAGAGACAGAAAGAGGGAGGGCTTGCACCTGCTGGTTCACTCCCCAAATGGCCACAATAGCCGGGCTGGATCAAGCCAAAGCCAAGGGCCAGGAGCACCTTCTGGGTCTCCCACGTGGCTGCACTTGGGCATCTTCCGCTGCTTTCCCAGGCGCATCAGCAGGCAGCTGGATTGGAAGCGGAGAAGCTGGAACTCGAACCGGCACTTGTATGGGATGCGGCGCTGTAGGCAATGGCTTACCACACTACGCCACAACACCCGCCCCAACATTATCTTTTTTAAAAACATTTATTTTATTTATTTGAAAGGCATAGTGAGAGAGAGAGAGAGAGAGAGAGAGAGAGAGTCTTTCATCCACAGTTCATTCCCCAGATGCTACAACAGCTGGGCAAGTCTGGGCCAGAGCCAGGAGCCGGGAACTCCATCCAGGCCTCACACACGGGGGGTGGGGCCCGAGTGCCTGGACCTTCGTCTGCTGCGTTCCCAGGTGCATTAGCAGAAGCAGAGCAGGCGGGATTTGAACCCGTGCTCCAATGCGGGGTGCGAGCGTGACAAGTGGCAGCTTGTGCCACAACACTGTAAACTTATCTTTTAATTTCACTTTCCCATGGACTTTTTAAAGTATTCTCGGATGTCCTCGGAGGATCTCAGCTCTGTCTGTCCAGTCGCCCATGCAAACAGAGCGGGGCCTGGCAAACCTTGTACTTGCTGGCTTGATTCTGGGCTCCAGGGAAGACACTGGGGTAGAGGAAGGGCTTAGCTCAAGACCTCGCTGCGGCCCCGCACAGGGGGACTGGGACGGGCGCTGCCGCCAGGTGGCAGGCTGGATGCTCACCCCTGCCGCCAGGAGGCACGGCTGCTTACCTTGGACAGGTGGGCAGAGGCTGGGCAGGAGAGGCAGAATGTACTGACAGATGGTGTTGAAACTTACTCCGAGGGTATCTGGCTTTCAAAGGATTCGGTCCTTTTGTCTGGGCCCGTTGCAACACAGAGGAGGAGGAAGATTTCTCAATGACAGAACTTAGTGCCCGGCGTCCGGTCCAGACCCAGAGGCGGCAAATGCTGTGGCGTTCCTTGAAGCTAACTCGGTGGTTTCCAGGGCCTGAGCCCAGGTGGCCGGGGACCTCGCGGGAACACCACGCAGGATGCTCTTACCAGGGAGGGTCCCGGCCCCACCTCGGCTGTGTCGACAGGAGCCAGTGCCTGGGCTGCTGTGCCGGAACACGCGGCCGGCATCAGCACCCGGCTGTGGCCCCTGGGGAAAAGTTCGCCCCGCTATGGGCCCCCCCCGCTGTCGTGGAGCTGCTCGCCTCGTGAGAGGGGCTGCGTGGGAAACCACGGGAGCCATTCTCCGGGAGAGTGTGTGGCCTTGGAGCCAGGCAGCCACGGGCAACCCCGAGTTCAGGAGGCAGGGCAACCTGGGCGGTATTGGCTGAGAGACTGAAGGAGGTGGGGACATGGGGCTCCGGGAAGGAAGGCAGAGTCCCCACAGGGGCACCAGGAGCAGAGGCCACAGGGCGGGAGTCGGGGAGGTGTGGGGAGGTGGGAGGGGCCTCATTCACTGGGCTCAGTCCGTGAGGATGGAAGCTGAAGCCCGTAAGGAGGCCCCAGTGGAAACCCTGCAGAGGCTGAAACTGTCAGGAGACTGGGCCGCACCCGGCACTACAGGAATAGGAGCTAACGTAGGCACCCACTCACAGATAGGCAAACAGGCACAGAAAAGGGCTGGCGCTGTGGCGTAGCAGGTAAAACCCCCGCCTGCAGTGCCAGCATCCCATATGGATGCTGGTTCAAGTCCCAGCTGCTCCACTTCTGATGGAGCTCTCTGCTATGGTGGTGGAGGATGGCTCAGGTCCTTGGGCCCCTGCACCCACACGGGAGACCTGGAAGAAGCTCCTGGCTCCTGGCTTCAGATCAGCACAGCTCCGGCTGTTGCAGCCATCTGGGGAGTGAATCAGTGGAGTGAATCTCTGCCCCTCCTCTCTCTGTGTAACTCTGACTTTCAAGTAAATGATAAATCTTAAAAAAAAAAAAAAAAAAAAAAAAAAAAAAAAAAAAAAGCCAGTGCATCCTCCCCAGGGCGGAGTTGGCACCGTGGCTAGGAGGGAGTCACCGCACTGGCTCCCAACTTTGCCACCACCGAGAGGCACCTGCTCGCTGTCTCGCAGGAAACCCCCGCCTCCTTTGCTGCAGCCTTAAACGCGCATTCACTTCACTCAGCCACGAACTCTTGCTTCCAACGAATCACGTGCAGAAACCCAGCATGGGAAATGGGTAAAAACAGGGCAGCTTCATTTCTCTCTTTTAAATCCCAATAAAGATAAAACAGTTTTGCTTATCAGATCGGCGACCCTGGGGGAGCTGGGAGCACACAGCGCCGGCGCTCCAGGGAGTGAGGCTTCGCTGCAATGCTTCTGCAGGGTGATTGGGCAAGACCTGCAAACGCCGTAGCCCTTTGCCTCTGACCCAGCAGCTCCACTTCTAGGAATTTACCTCACCCTAAATTTGCCCACGAGTCCCAGGACGCAGTGCACAGGGACGGCTCAGCATCTGTCAAAGCCACAAAGCTGGACAGAGAGGAGTGGCCGGAGACACCAGGCCGCGCTGCAAGTGTCCACAGGTGCATTTTCCATTAGGAGGGGGCACCGGGCTGGAGGGCTCAGCCTGAGTACCCCCCCCCCGCCTGCAGCCACCCGTGTAACCCCCACCACGCTCCAGGCGTGCAGCGGTACTATGCCCTTTGGGGCTCCTGTGCGCTCTTCGAGGTCACACACCCATCCCCTGGCCCCTGAGGCAACCTCTCTGCTGACTTTGGGAGCTGCCGGGCTGCTCTGCCTGTTCTCAAACCTCCTAGATCAGCAGCCCCTGGGTGTGCATGTCCCTGACCTCTTCCATGTAGCGGTGGCTTCGAAATCCATCCACATGGTGCCTGCGTCAGGAGTGTGCGCCTGGTGCTGCCATGGCAACACCGTCACCGTAGGCTTGTATACAGGGTTATCAGTTCACGTGGGAAAGTGGCTCGCAGGAACAAAGCTGCGTGAGCATCCTTGCACAAGTCCTCTGGTGGACAGATGACTCATTCCCTGGGCAAGGGTATGCTGACCGCTAACAAGGAATTTCCAAAGTGCCCGGCCAATTCACAGTCCCGCACTTGCAAATAGTGAGAGTCGCTTAGCTCCTGGTCCTTGTCAACACTTAGCACTGTCAGTTTTTTCTGCTATTGTAGCCATCCTGGGCTCAGTGTTCCTTATGATTCAGAAAATATTCTTAATCAAAAAATATCAATATGCAAAAGAATGGCTATATGAGGAACTCTTTTGAATGATACGATGTAATTATCTGCTTTAACAATTTCTACACTTACACACGATGAGATTCACGAAGAAAAATTTCCAAAATAATAAATAAAAATCATATTGTTCATGAAGAAACTTTGGAATTGAGGTAGACAGGGAAGCCTCCACTGTGCACCTATTTCTAGAGTCATCTACTTGTACCGAGCTTCAAGTCTACAGTAGCTGCTGATCAAAGCCACTCCTTTGTTGTCCATAAGAATTCAGGTGTGGCCGGCACTGTGGTGTAGCGGGTGAAGCTGCCACCTGCAGTGCCAGCATCCTAGACGGGTGCCAGTTCGAGTCCCAGCTGCTCCACTTCCGACCCAGCTCTCTGCTCTGGCCTGGGAAAGCAGCAGAAGATGGTCCTAGTGCTTGGCCCCCTGCATCCATGTGGGAGACCTGGAAGAAGCTCCTGGCTTTGAATCGGCGCAGCTCCGGCCACTGAGGCCAACTGGGGAGTGAACCCGTGGATGGAAGACCTCTCTCTGGGTCTCTGCTTCTGTCCCTCTGTAACTCTGTCTTTCAAATAAATAAATAAATCTTAAAAAAAAATTCAGATGTCAGTCAGTCATTCCACATTCCTCGTGCATCCGTTTTTATGGAGCGGCCATGGCTGGAGAACTGGCTTCGTCTTCTCCATACCAAGAATAACACAAGGCAAAACCTTAGTCCAAAAAGCTCCATCACAGATAGCTCTGATTTTTTTTATTATTATTATTATTTAAACCATTGTAAATCAGCCCCTGCACAGGATGCCGGGCGCCGAGGCGAGTCTGCTGGTCGGGGCGGAGTCCTAACATTTCAGGGACTGAGGGTCCGGGTGCTTGGCTCCACCCCAGATCATTCTTCCTTGGCAACACGTAGGCCTGATTTTGAGCCGAGACACTGGAAGTCTCCTTTCGCCCGGCACGCACTCTTCCGTTCGGTCAAAGCTGGCGGTGTTTCTGCCGGTAAAACTGCCCCAGAGTTTCTGTGAGGCTCCGATGCCTGCTACCGAGGTTTGTTCCAGGAGAGAAAAGCCACGCCCCGGCCCTTTTGTGCTCGAGGGTCCGGGAGGTGGCTGAAGGCCAGCACTTTGCACAGCGCCCTGGGCAGAGGCGCGCGCGCGGGGTGGGGGTGGGGGGCGTCCCAGCCACACCCGCAGTGCTTTTGCGGGGTTCATTGCCCAGTGTCTTTCGCGGGCTCAGATCGTAGACCCAGCGGCTCAGGTGGCTGCGCCCGCAGCGGTGTGCCTGAGGCCGGGTCCTGGCCCGGGCTCCTGGCTCCTTCTTCTTGCTGATGCAGACCCTGGGGGCAGCAGGCGACAGCTCCTGTTCCTACCTCCTAGGCCCGCCCCAGCCTGTGTGCACACTGGGGGAGTGAACGTGCACACCGAGGCTTATTCTCTCTCTCTCTCTCTCTCTCATAAATAAATAACAATTTTTAAATCTCCCTTCGTTTTTTTTTTTTCCTTTTTTTCCACTGTTGCCTGGAGAGGCTGAAAGGTCAAACCTGCGGCCCCGCCTCTTCCCTGGGCACCGGTCTCCTCCCTGTGTTCTAGCAAGAGGGCACTTCAGAAAGTTCATGGAACGTGGAACTGAAAATGAGCTTATTCTGGTGCCAAGAAACAAACACACCTGGAACCCACGCACAGCGGCTCACGACGTGCTCTCCCCAGGGACGCCCGGAAGCCCCGCCCCCCGGGGGCACTTTCTGTGGGTCCCATGGCTCAAACATGCTAAGCCGCCTTTCACTTGGTTCCCAACTGCGTTTCCCTCAGTTTCCCCGCGAGTCCCCCAGGGGGCCTCCCTTGAAGGCCACCCCGCTGCAAAGGGTCTCGTGGGCAGCACTTAGCTCTCCCAACCCTCCCCTGGTGGTCTCCACAGCTTGGGCCCCCCATCTAGTCCCCAGACCACTCCTCCATCTTGGGCTTTGTCCCAGCAGCTTCTCACCTCCGGACCCGAATCCACACACACGGTGCAAAGCGGGTGTCCGCAAGACTTAGCAGCCGGAAAAAAGAACCGCTTCCCGTCTCCCCTCAGTTCTCTGGGTCAAGACTTGGAGAACAGCTTGGCTGGGGCGCTCTGGCTGGGAGTGACCCACGGTCCTGCTGGGTTTCGCCTGGCGACGATGCCCCGATGAGCGGCCCGCCTGCACGTCTGGCCCACGGTGCTGGCCTCTGGCTGGCCTGCAGCTCTCCGGAGCAGAGTGGAGCTCAGCTGCTGGCTTTGCCCCAGCACGGAATCCCAGAGGCCAGCCGGAAGCAGCAGTGTGCTCGGTGACCTTGGACTTGGCACCCCAGCAGCCCGGATTCCCCCTGGGAAGAGCAGCACAGGACACGATAACCCAGGCAGCGCCGATCGCTGGGGGCTGCTGGCAGCCGGGCTATCCCGCCAGGATACAACAAAGTGAGTCTGGAGGGGCCAGAGCCCTGGTGCAGTGGGCTAAGCCTTGGCCTGCAGTGCCGGCATCTCCTATGGGCACCGGTTCGAGTCCCGGCTGCTCCTCTTCCAATCCCACTCTCTGCTGATGGCCTGGGAAAGCAGCAGAAGATGACCTAAGCCCTGGAGCCCCTGCACCCATGCGGGAGACCTGGGAGAAGCTCCTGGCTCCTGGCTTCAGTGAAGCCCAGCCCTGGCTGTTGTGGCCACTGGGGAGTGAACCAGCAGATGGAAGACGTCTCTCTCTCTCTTTCTCTCTCTCTCTGTCACTCTCTCTGTCTGTAGCTCTCCCTCTCAAATAAATAAACAAATATTAAAAAAACAAATACAAACAAAACTTCTGGCAACAGAAGCAGGAGCAGGCGCGTGGGGTCCACCAGAGGAGGATTCCAGAGGTGGACCTCGCTCCCTCGCTGGGCCGGCCGTTCGCCTCCAGCTGGTGTGAAGCGGGCCTGTGCATGGCCCTCGGCAAGCGGCTGCCTCTCCACCTCAGTCCTGCCGTCTAACGCGGGGCTGGGGCTAGAACTCTCAGCACGGAGGCATTGAAGGGCTGCGTGAGGGCAGAGGTTGGCGTGGAGGCTTCGCTGCTGCTTGGGTCTCCCGCGTCTGCTGCCAGAGTGCCTGGACACCAGTCCTGCCCCACCTTCCAGTCCAGCTTCCTGCCAAAGAGCTCCCTGGGAGGCAGCAGGTGGGGGATCAGGTCCCTGCTACTCCCGTGGGAGACCCGGCTTAGCCCAGCCCAGCCCTGGCTGTTGCATGCATTTGGGGAGTGAGTCGGTGAATGGGAGATTTCTCTCTCTGTGTCTCTCTCTGCTTTAAAATAAGCAACTTTTTTTTTTAAATTAAAGATTGATCAAGAACATACATGGAGGTACTTACAAAAGAGCTCGATAGAAATTGTCAGCTGGCAGAGCTGCGCTGTGGGCGTGTGCGCACACACACGCACACACGTGCACACGCACACACATGCACACACGTGCACATGCACGCATGTACAGCTCACAGAACACACACTGGGGCTCTGACTCCACTGTGCTCTCAGACTTCATACAGGACAGCAACCAAATGAAATGCCAGTTTCCCAGTCTCCCTGGTTCCGTGGTTCCCAAGGGCAACTTGACGTAGCTCTGGCTTAAGCTGCTCCTGAGTGATCTTAAACACCAAGCCCTCCATCATTCAGTAAGAGTGTAGTTGCTCTTTGCTACCTTCTGAAGAATTTGTCATTCTTGCCGGCGCCGCGGCTCACTAGGCTAATCCTCCGCCTTGCGGCGCCGGCACCCTGGGTTCTAGTCCCGGTCGGGGTGCCGGATTCTGTCCCAGTTGCCCCTCTTCCAGGCCAGCTCTCTGCTGTGGCCAGGGAGTGCAGTGGAGGATGGCCCAAGTCCCTGGGCCCTGCACCCCATGGGAGACCAGGAGAAGCACCTGGCTCCTGCCATCGGATCAGCACAGTGTGCCGGCTGTGGCGGCCATTGGAGGGTGAACCAACAGCATAAAGGAAGACCTTTCTCTCTGTCTCTCTCTCTCACTGTCCACTCTGCCTATCCAAAAAAAAAAAAAAAAAAAGAATTTGTCATTCTTGAGACCACATTCGCAACAATATCTTTGCAGTCACTGGATGAAAACATACAAGTGGAGGGCGTCGACCCGAGTGCCACGGCGCAGGTGGACCCTTAGCAGGAGGTGTGACGGCCCCTGCCCTGGCTTCCCGAGACCTCCAGAGCTCAGGGCAGGGCACTCACAGTGCAGCTGCGAAGGCACCGGGCCCTGGGGCACCCAGAGGGCCAATGTCCAGGGCACCGGCTTGCAATCCAAGTTTGTGACGAGATCTCCGTGCCAGGGAGCCGCGTGACCCCCTGGGGGAGAGCCTTGGCCCTGGGTCCCCACTGCCTGGCTGCAGGCTTGGCTCCGAATGTACACGACCTTGGGTAAAATTGCAGGACAGCGTGGGCCTTAGTTTTCCTCATCTGTGAAGTGGGGAAGGCGACAATGAGAGTGGCCTCATGGGTTTGGGGATCGGAGGGTGCATTTTGTTCAAGTAGAAGGTTTTTAGAGATAAAAATCATGACTCTCACGCAAATCTAAAATAAAGACATGCCAAGGATCGCATTTAAGTCTGCAATTAACAACGGTCCCAGTAAGAGATCACACACGCTTCCAACGCACACATGGCTTAGCAATCAGAAATTCACAAATAGACACAGAACTGGTCAATAGCCACGAGCAGGCGCTGAGCCCGTTCCAAGGGCAAGGCTCATTTGCATTTCTATGGACGAACTCATTTGCATGCTATCAATAAGAACAATGAAAAGCCCAGGCCCCTGCAGAATCAGCGACAGAAGGGCACCTTAGATGGACGTTCAATCACCCCTTTGTCCACGCCACAGCTTCTTCCAGCAGCGCACACCTCGGGAAACACCAGGTCCTGGGTTTGCTAGGATCCTTTGTCGCTCAGCCCATGTCGAGGGAAGGAGAGGCGGCGGCCAGGGAAGGGGTAACAGGAAGCTGGCCTGGAAGGCTTTGGTCTGGGGTCTTTGTCAAGTGCCAGGCTTTTGTCATTAGCTTGTGCCTCCGTGCCTTGGTCTGCCAGAGCCACTCCGGCTTTTCCCAGGCCTGGCCTGCGGGCACTGAGCCGTGGGCTAAATTTCCCTCCTCCGAAGGCCTGCCAAGCCTCAGCCTTCATCAGCCCACGTCCTGGGAGGCCACGGGGAGCGGCCTGGCTAGCCAGGCAGACTCAGGCCTCTGCTGAACGCGTGCGTGTGAACCCCTTCGCTCCGTGTGTCAGTTTGCTCTTGGCGGTGTCTCAGGTGGACGCCCAAGTGCACACTCCACTTCCGCAGCCTCGGAGGCTGTGTCTGTCTTATCTTCCTGTTCGGCAGCACCCTGGGCACGATGCTGCCTCCGGGCCTTTGCACGTGCTCCTTTCTGTCTGTTCAAACCCTCGCTCCACGTCACCTTCTCACGCATTCCTTACTCTCCCTCTCTTTTCTGAGATTTATTTATGTATCTGAATGTCAGCGTTACGAGCAAGACAGGGAGAGACAGACAGAGATCTTCCATCTGCCAGTTTACCCCCGAGATGGCCACAACGGGCTGGGCTGTGCGGCCAGAGCCAGGAGCCAGGAGCCTCATCCGGGTCTCTCACGCGGGTGGCAGGGACCCAAGCACTTGGGCCATCATCCGCTGTTTTCCCAGATCATTTGTGGGGAGCCGGATTGGAAGTGGAGCAGCCAGGACAAGAACCCGCGCCCGTAGGGGACGCCAGCGTCACAGGAGGTGGTTTTACCCGCTGCACCACAGTGCTGGCCCTGCCTCTCCCTGCGACCACCCTCCACACTCCCTGAAGCTCTCACCTCTCCCCGCCGTCTTTCTGCGGGTTCGCTATCATCCGCCTCAGCCCCCACTCAGCAGGGCAGGGATTGGGTCTGCTTTGCTCCCTGAGTCATCTCACGGCAGAGAACGGTGCTGGGCGCAGAGTAGGTGTTCAGTGAGCACCCGCTGAGGGGTCAATGCAACTCTGAGTTAGAGCGGTAGCCATGCCTCAGTGACAACGGAGCCCACTCTTGCGCCCCCTGCAGGCCTCAGGCATGAGCGGGGCACGCGCTTATTTGCGTGTTGCCGACCACGGCTCCGGAGCCACAGTGGTAGAGGGCTGGGTCCAAGCCTGTGTCCCACAGAGCCTAACACAGTCGCAGTCGAGGCTTTGAAAGAAAACCGCAGAGACGCCTTGAAGCATAGGGTCGAGCCCAGCTCCTGTTTAAAACCGCTGACGATTTCCCAGATAAAATCCTTATCATGACCCGAGGCCCTGCCCAAGCCCACCCTCCACCAACACTGCCTTCCGTCCCTGGGCCACGCCAAATCCTCTCCCACCCAGGGCCTCTGCACGGACACGTGACCGCCTACACTACTCACCTCTCCTCCCTTTTCAACTCTGATTGGCTGTGCCACCTTGAGAAGCGGGTTAACTCCTCTGATAATCAGTTTTCTCACCTGCAGAATGCAGACACAGAGGGTGACCAACTTCGTTGATGGGATTAAATGAGATGCCTGGCTCACATCTGCACCAATCGACGTCCAGTCCAGTGGAACTGTGACGTCCTCATTGTTATCATTTGGCCGAGGAAAACCTCGGGACGATCGCCCAGCAACGCGGTGGTAGATTCCCTGTTTTATGTGTCTGTGATTTCAGTCTTTGAATAATAAGCATGAAAAATACTAAGAAAGAACGAAATTGTGGCTTTGAATATTGGGGCTAACAGAAAGCCCCAAGAAGAGCCTGAAAGGACAAGAGGCTGGGAACAAGTCCCCCCCCCCCCCCCGGGCCCCCCGAGCAGGCTCGCTCTCACCTCTCACCAGTTTATAAGGGTCCTGAACAGGACACCCCGGGGGAGGGGCCTACAGCCAGGGGACATCTGCTGTCCCAGCCCAGCTCAGCCCAGCCCGTAACCCTGGAGGGGTCTCGCCCCAGGTCCCTCCCCAGGGCAGACAGGCAGAGGGCTGGACTGTGCCTGGCTGCCTCCTGGCCTCTCCCGGGGCAGGTGGGGCAGTGGCCAATTGTAAGGGAATATTGACCCTTGACTCTCCCCTCCTGCGGGCTGTGGACCTATGGGAAGCCAGGATTCACACCAGCGGTGCCCTCGGCTCCGCCTCTCCCCGCCTGCAGCTGCCCCACCCAGGCCCTGCGGCCTTGGAAGCCAGAGGCTGTTCCCAGCCTGGGCACTGGGCACTCTCAGAAACGGTTGCCATCCTCATGCCAGGGCTGCCACAGACCCGGACGCTGGGTGACACCGAGGGGCTCAGCAGGCAGCCACAAGGCTGGATCTGGGGCCAAGCCCCGGGCCCTGGGGTCAGACGAATGCGGTTTGAGTCCCACAGCTTCCACTGCCTGCAAGGAGGACCCTCGGAGCCCCATCCTCCGGACGCAGGTGTTGGAAACAGGTCAGGGGGCACGGGAAGCCACTTCGAGGTCTGAGAAACGGAGACTAGCTGGCTTGCAAACAGGAAGCCAGAAACGGCTTCCCGAAACAGCCACGCCATCCAGCAGCGGACCAGCCGAGCAGGCACAATCCAGCCACTGCGTGCACGTGGCCGTCCGGTGGTCTGCAGGTCCATCGCCCTCACGGCGGTGAGCTCAGCTTTCGTAAATCCGATGCAGTCCGTGGGGTGAGGCCAGGAAGGAAGCTGCCCAGCCGTGGAGGCTCCAGCACGGCCTTGGCCCCGTGGTCTGGTTGCAATGGAAAACGAAATCCTGTCGATAACCCAGCCCGCATCACCATTATTGACGCCCCACGTGGGTCCCCATCCAGTCTCAGCATTTCGATGCTGTGTGACCTTGAGCAAGTGACACAGCCTCTCTGAGCCCAGTTTTCCTCTTCCGTAAAGCGGGGATGTCGTCGGCCCTGGTTTTCCAGGGTTCAGGATGCAAGAAGTGCTTGTTGGCCCCGCCTGCCCCTGCCTGTCGCTGCCAGCTGAGCAGCAGGAGAGAGGGCACAGGAGCTGAGCCCTGGAGGAACCCTGGGTCACCTCTGGTGAGGGATGGGCAGGAAGCCCCTCGGAAACCCCCACGTGGGTGAAGTGGGCCCCGCCACCGGGCCTGTAGGGGGCGGGGACCCAGCAGGCCGAGCCCTGGGGAATCGTGGCAAAGGGGCCCAGTTTGCTGAAGACGCAGACCGGATACCAAGAGAAAAGGGGACAGCGTTTACGTCCCCGCCGCCTGCCCAGCCAGGCCGCGGCAGTGTGATGTCAGCTACAGGACAGGGGGCTTCGCTGATCCCTAAACGGAGACCAGCAGGTACAGCGAGAGGCAAATGAGAGTGAGGGCTGTGCAGGACCCTGCGCAGGGCACAGCTCCCGGGGCCACGGCTTTCCATGCGCTGAGTGTGCAGGGAGTGCTCGGGAGGTGCTGGGCGCCATGGGCACAGCCCTGGACAGGACAGGTATGAGCGCTGGACACCGTGGGCACATCCCTGGATGGGACAGGTGTAAGCTCTGGACACCATGGACACAGCCCCGGATGGGACAGGTGTGAGCACTGGACACTGTGGGCACAGCCCGGGACGGGACAGGTATGAATGCTGGGCACCGTGGGCACAGCCGGGGATGGGACAGGTGTGGGTGCTGGACACCGTGGGCACAGCCCTGGACGGGGCAGGTATGGGTGCTGGGCGCCATGGGCACAGCCGGGGATGGAACAGGTGTGGGTGCTGGACACCACGGGCACAGCCAGGGACAGGACAGGTGTGAGCGCTGGACGCTGTGGGCACAGCCCTGGGCAGGACAGGTGTAAGCGCTGGACACCACAGACACAGCCCCGTACGGGACAGGTGTGAGCGCTGGACACAATGGACACAGCCCTGGACGGGACAGGTGTGAGCACTGGACAACACAGGCACAGCCCTGGAGGGACAGGTGTGAGCGCTGGGCGCCGTGGGCACAGCCCCGGACAGGACAGGTGTGAGCACTGGACAACATAGGCACAGCCCTGGAGGGACAGGTGTGAGCGCTGGGCGCCATGGGCACAGCCCCGGACAGGACAGGTGTGGGTGCTGGACACCATGGGCACAGCTCTGGACAGGACAGGCGTGAGCAGTGGACGCTGTGGGCACAGCCCTGGACGGGACAGGTGTGAGCGCTGGGCGCCGTGGGCACAGCCAGGGACGGGACAGGTGTGGGTGCTGGGCGCCGTGGGCACAGCCTTGGACGGGACAGGTGTGAGCACTGGACACCACGGGCACAGCCCTGGACAGGACAGGTGTGAGCGCTGGACAACACAGGCACAGCCCTGGACGGGACAGGTGTGAACGCTGGGCGCCGTGGGCACAGCTGGGGACGGGACAGGTGTGGGCGCTGCCCTGTAGACTCAGGACACCGGCATCATGGCCTGCCCCCGAGCTGTGGGTCTTGCAAGGTCATCCCCCACCCAGGGCTCCGGCCGCCGGAGTGGGATCACAGCTCTCCTTGTATCCCAGGAATCCGACTTCGGGGCGGGGGCGCCTGTGCAAACGCCCCCAGGGAGCTGCGGGCACAGTGACGTCACCACAGACCTGGGGGCCTCCTGGGGAGGGGGGGGCGGAGAAGCCGCGGCCCCAGGCCAGGCTCTTGACCTCCTTTTGCCTCAGTTTCCACTCGGGCGAGGAGGCCGGGGCCTGCCGAGCTGCGTAATTAGATGTGCTCGCTGTGCGCGCTGGCTGCCGGGACGAAAGTGCTCCGGCGTGCAGTA
This sequence comes from Oryctolagus cuniculus, assembly GCF_051225735.1. Classification (NCBI taxonomy): domain Eukaryota; kingdom Metazoa; phylum Chordata; class Mammalia; order Lagomorpha; family Leporidae; genus Oryctolagus; species Oryctolagus cuniculus. Next base: position 4,831,592 of record NC_142877.1, read on the forward strand.
GATTTTATTGCTATAATCACAGCGGACTCGGGAGAAAATTCAAAGAGACGTTTTACAGCCCGCATTATGGAAGTTTCTCCGTTCGGCAGGGACTGTCCCGGAGTAATTAGCGAGGGCAGTGGGAAGCGGGCCTGCCCACAGACCGGCCCTGCTGCCCTTGGCAGTGGCAGCGGGGCTGCACGGGGTCCACTCGGCGGTCCTGGGGTGCGGGCTGGGCACTCGCTGGCCCCCACAGCAGAGGGAGGGTGCCCGTGGGCAGCAGGAGCCATCTGGACACTTGACCTTGAGCCTCCCCCGGGCAGTGGTCATCCAGGCCCAGAGGGTGGGGTTTTCTCCACTGTAGTGGCAGTCTGGGTCCTCAGAGAGGGAGGGCCCCCGAGAGTGGGGGGCAGGGACAGGAAGAGGGAGTGCACCTGACCCCACCTGGAAGGCTGCTTACCAGGGGCCAGAGTCGCCTGACCACACCCCAGCCCAGCTACCTAAGAAGGCAGCAGCCCCTACTCCATGGTTTAGACGCCAGTGAGTCGGGCTGCGGGTGAATGGATGTTTTCACGTGACAAGACGCAGGAAGCCGGCAGCCGGTGGCCACAGAGCCAGGGTCAGCAGCTCACAGTGGGAGCCACAGGTCCTTGTGGCCAGGATGGTGGTCCCAGCTCGGGCTCTGCTGCTCAGTTCCTGGCAGGAGGAAGCCGGGACAGACGCACCTGTCCCACTGTAAGCAAAGCCACTGCCGCCCCAGCAACTGCCCCAGGGCCTTTGCCTATGCTGCCCCCGGGAATGCTCCTCCCTGTCCCCCAGGCCTGACCATCTCCCGCCCCTGCTGCGTCTCTCAGGTCTCCCGAGGTCCCCCTACTTTCTCAGCAGCTGTAACTGATTCTCCATACAGAAATTTCTCAAGCCTCTGTCCTCCCCCAGGGGAGAAGGGGGCTTTGCTCACTCTGGTGACCTGGGCCGCGCACTGTGCCAGGCACACAGTAGGAGCACAGTTGGCAGTTGCCATGACCGACGTCCCCTCTTGTTACCGGAGAAGCAAGGGTTCTTGTCTTCTCTCAAGAAAGCATTCAGGTGTGAGACAGAGTAGTGCAAAGTAAAATAGCAAGGTTTATTAGGGCAGGGACATCTGTAAGAACGGGTGGGCACCTCTCCAGACAGGACCTGAGAGACAGCGCCCGGTCGCTCAGACTGGGGGAGAGCAGGGTTACATGGCTGAGTGGAGAGAGTACACCTGGGCAGGCCAGGCCACGTGGGTGGCTCAGCAGAGAGGCGGAGGGCCGAGCACGCGGTCTGGTTGAAGCCAGGGTTTTTAAGGGGATGCGTCTGGCCTTCCCGCCTCTTCTCCTGGAACAAAGGACTTTTTGGATGTAAATATGAAAAATTCCTTTCTGAGTTTCCCCCCTGAAGTTATCAGAGGGGGGATGCCTGGCTAGTGTCGCCCGGATAGAGGGAGGATGGTTATCAGAGGAAGGATGGTTATCGGGTAGAAGGGGCAGGGCTTTTGAAGTGCAGATACTGGGCTGCACGGATGGTCACATGGGCGCTGGGCCTGGCCCCTGCACACGGCGGAAGCTGAGCCCCTCTCCCAGGAGGGATAGAGGGGGATGAGCAGGCAGCGCCAGGCCCAGATGACCTCCCAGCATTCCAGAGAGCTGCCGGGGTCTGCAGCCAGTAGCCGGGGGCACCCCCGCGCCTCCTCCTTCTTCCAAGGTGACCTTCGAGGCCCAGCACATGAGGGCCGGAACTTGCATGGCCGCTGCGTTCCTGACCACCGGCGACATTCCCTCTCTGGTCGAACCGAGACGGGCAGAGCCCCACTGTCGGCCGGGCCCTGGCGAGGCACTGGGGAGAGACTCCTCGTGCAGCCAGGTGCCGGTGCACAGAGCTGACCGGCTGGTGGGAAAGTGCGGGTTACAGACGGTGTGGGGGCAGGCGCTCAGCCCAGCGGAAGCGATGTCAGGAAGACGCCCAGCCGCACACAGCCCCCATCACAGGGCGCGCCCAGCCCTCCACTCCAACGCCAGCTCCAGCTGCCAGCTAAGGTGCACCCAGGGACCAGCCGTGCTGGCTCAAGTGAGTGGGTGCCTGCCCATCAGAGCGCCAGTTCCTTCTCCATCTGACTTCCATGTCCTTCCCGTCTAACCCCTTGCTCCTCCCCATCCGGCCACGTCCCTCCCCCACACCAGGCATCAGCTGGCCCCTGGCATGTGGGCCCTAGGGGACTTCCCTTGCAAGCTCTCCTGGCTTTGGTTCAACCCTGGAGAAGAACCCCGTGTCGCCATGCGTGCAAGTCCCCAGCGCGTTTCCTTCCTTCCTCTCCTCGCATCCCACCCTCCCCACAATGGGCGGGGCGCCGTGGCCCTTGGGAGCAGGCAGCAGGGCCGTGGGGCTGTAGAGTCTCCCAGGAGTCAGCGTTCCCACGCCCTTCTCACCGGTGACACCTGGCACGGGCAGCCGCTGACCTTGTGAAAGCCTGGGCCGCCTTCCCTGTGGGGCTCACGCACATGGAGCAAGACCCGGCACATGGAGGGAGCTTTGGAGCCAAGGCAAAGGGGCACGGAGCCCAAGGGCCACTTGCAGCTTCGCCTTCCGGCCGAGGGCCCCAGGGGCATGGCGGGGGGGTGCCTGGGGGCCCGCCTGCCGACCCTGCCCTGGTGATGGGGCGACTGCCTCTCGTGACCCAACAGATGCTTTTACGGCCTCTCTGTCTGGGACGGTCTGTACCCAGCAACACCCTGGGTTGTGCAACTGGTGGCTGATGCTACCATGGCCCACGGGGACAGCCCAAGTCTCATTAAGCTACGAGGGCGTCGTAAAACCCCACTGCCACCCGGCGGCCTTGTCTGGCCCGCACCCTTGGCCCCACGGCAGCCTCTGGTCTCCAGTGAACCTATTGTTGGGATTGAATGGAGAGCCCGCGGGGCCGTGCCCGTCGGCGTGAACCAGAAGGGGGCAGCGTTCTCCTGCCAAGCAAAAGGCTTGAAGGGCCTGGGAACCGGGGTGAGGGTGGAGGTGGGGAGTGGCTCCGGGCACGGAACCTGGGCTGCTGTCTACACTGCGGGATTTGGTTTCCTGCACGACTCTAAGTGGAGGATGGGAGCCCCTGGGAGTCACTACAAAGCCAGGCCCTCGCGAAGCCCTCGGAGCACAGAGCAGGAAAGCCAGGCGCCCGCCTGGAGCGGGGGCGCGGACAGGTCCAGTGGCGTGGAGGGGCTCGGCGGTGTGGTGGCAAGGGTCAGATGTCCAGCTTGGAAAGCAAATGCCGAGCCGGTGTGCGACGGCAAGGCAGCCCTCTGAGCCCCGGTTTTCTCGTCTGGAAAGTGTGGGTGACGAGAAAGGCGGCTCTGGGCTCTGCAGGACGGCAGCTCAGGCTCGCGGGAGGCACCGAGCGCCCGCGGGGAGGAGTCCGGGCGGCAGAGCGCTGGCACTTTCACTCCTGGCACTGAGCTCCTTCTGCTCGGGGTGAACCAGACCTGGCCCCGCAGGACCGTGACACTGAGGACAGAGGACCTGGGGACTTCACCCACGCCCCATCTGCGCCAGTGCCCCCCCGCCCCGTCGTGACATCCACTCTGTCCAAAAACAGAAACCCTGAGCTTTTGCAGATACCGTCATGCCCTACACGGTGACGCAGCTGTCACTGGTTCACGACATCCCCTACAGTGGTGTCCCACGAGGGGCTGGGCCCAGTGACGCCTCGGCCCTCGTGGCCTGTGTGAGTGCAGCCCTGTATGAGGTCGGTACCACGATGGGGCCCCCCAGGAATACGTCCCACAGTGGGGAGGCCATGGAGCTTCAGGGCCAAGGTCATCTGACCCCCAGGCTTTGGGATCTGGGTTCCCAGAGCCCCCCCCCCCCATCTGGAGGCCTCAGGAAGTCCAGGTCCCCCTGAGTTCTGGGGTTCCGGCCCTGGAGTTTTGGGACAAATGAACTTGAGCCTCTCACCCATCGGGGGTCCAGGGGATGGCGCCCCCTGTGCCAACCCAGCTTTCCCTCTGCTGTGCCTGAGGCCCTGGGAGTCCCTGCAGTCGCTCGGGAGCCCAAGCACGGAAGTGAACTGAAGGCAGCACACCCACACTGGCCTCGCCTCCCTGCGCCCCTGCCCACCGCTCTGCTTCCGGCCGAGCCCTCGTGTGAGCCTTTCCGCCACCTTCCTAGCCGCTCCGTGAGGAACACAACACGCACCTGCACCACGCACCTGGGACGGGACACAGGTGACAGGCGGGGGTCACCGGCACCATTCCCGCCCTCTGCTTGAGGGTGGCTCCGCTCCCGCTGCAGGTCTGACTGCGAGCGCCCAGCACGTCTGCCTTTTGGGGTGGGGGGAGGAGACCAGAAGATTCCAAGATGAGCCTCTGCGGTTTGCTCCGGAGTCAGGACATTGTTTTCTACACTCAAAACATCAGCTGCCTGAACTAACTTCCCACTGCGTTCACCGCACACAGGGCCAGCGCAGAGCCGGGGCGGCAGGGTCGCCTGTCTGGGACCCCAGCCCCGGGCAGAGGGGAGGTGCCAGGGAGGAGACCCCCAGGTGGGGTCTGAAGTTCAGCCGCCCACTGGGGGCTGGAGACACCGGGCTCTGCTTAAAACCAGACACGGGACGGGCGATTGGCTGAGCGGGGCGGGCGATTGGCTGAGCGGGGCGGGCGACTGGCTGAGCGGGACGGGCGATTGGTTGAGCAGCCCAGACCTCCGAGCGCCTGGATTTGCAGTCCCGGCTCTGCCCCCAACCCCAGCTTCCTGCTGCCTGTACCCAGGGAGGCAACCGGTGACGGCTCAAGCACGTGGGTCCCTGTCACCCATACGGTGACCCAGACTGGGTCCTCTGGCCTAGCCCAGACCTGGCTCTTGTGGCCATGTAGGGAGTGAAACAGATGGAAAACCTCTGTCTCTGTCTCTCTGATTTTCAAATTAAATGGAAACAAATAAATAAATACAAATGACAGCCAGCCAGAGGGCTGTGGACTTGAGTCTGAGTCCTGCCTCCAACTGTGGGACTCTGGACAAGCCCAAGTGCATGCCGGACACACCGTGGGGTTGACGCCCCATCGGGCAGGTGTCTCAGCCACGCAGGGCCCACCGTGGAAGCGCCCCCCAAGAACCCGCAGCGAGAGCGTTCCGTCCTGGCCGTCACGAGCGGGCACTCCGAGGCTGCGGGTGAGGCTGGCATTCAGGCACGCATCACCCGAGGGGTGCACCTGGGCGGTGACGGTGGGGAATCCAGGCTCTGTGCACTCCGAACTAAGCAATGCCCATGCTGGTGAGCTCCCCGCCCCCTCCAACACGGGGGCACGGGGCCAGCCGCAGGCTTTCCAGGGCCTTGAAAGAATTGGCCAGCGAGCCAAGCTGAGCCTATGAGGGGCTCCGAGCAGAGAGCAAGCATCTCGCTTATTTACCATTATTAGCATTATTATTCCCATTTTGTCCCAAGCAGACAAGGGGTGGGGGGGTGGGCTGGGCTGGCTCCGAGGCGGGGGGGGGTGGGGTGGATGCTGTCTGTGTGGCCCAGAGGCGCTGGGCGTGGGTGACAGTCTCGCGGTTCCAGCGATTTTCCCATCACTGTACTTGTGCAGCAGAGGCGAGAGGGCCGCCCTCCCAGCCTTTTTCAAGCCCAGAGAAATACTTGTAAACATGGACAGAGAGACGGAAGGCGGGACCCAGGAGCCAGCAAACTCGCTTCGCCCATCAGAAGCATCAGAAGCCCGGAGAGGGCATGTTTCCGGGCAGCTCCTGCCCTCCCTGTACCCGGACGGCAGCGGGAGGGGCGGCAGAGGGCTGAGACGCCCACTCCGTCCTGGGTTCGCCACCTCCGCCACAGGCCCCTGTGGTCCCCATCTTTGGACTCAGCCCCACTGGGGATTTTACCAAGTTGCTAGCTGAGCTGCAGGTGTGGGATCCCAGGGGGTTGGTTTTACGGAGCAGAGGTGGGTGGAGCCCAGGAGGTGGGGGCGGGGACAGGGAGCTCTGCCTTCAGATTCCAGCCTGGTGGCCATGGCAGATGACCAGACCTCCCTGAGACTTCCATTTATAAGCTAAGAATAGCCTCTCCTTCGCACGACTCCCTCGTGAGCCCCGGCAGGGCAGGCACACCGCCCGTCTTCCTCCAGGGCGTTAGGACTGAGCCTGGTGCAGATAGGGTAGGGATCAAGCCGTGAGCACCCAGCCCCCCACCCATGGGAGTGCCTGCTCTGCAGCTGGGAGAACCAGCGGCGGGCGCCCAGGGCCGCTGCTTCCGTTTCCTGTCCCTTTTCTTCCAACCTCCCTGATCCAGCCGGCTCAGCCCATCTCACACACGGCTTCTGGGAGAGCCGCACCATGTGCTCGTGGCAAACGTCTAGAGGCTCTGGAGCGCTCTGCCTGGGTGTTCGCACCTGGCGGGGAAGTCACCTGCTTTCTGTCATGGGGTCTTCCCGACCTTGTGGGCTGGGAGGGCGGGAGTCGGGGGTCTGAGATGTCGAGGATTTCAGGGCGTCTTTCTCCTGGGTGCTTTGGGAGGGGCCTCTGGGAGCTCATCTGTGGGGGTGCTCCAGGAGCAGGAGCAGCCGGCGGGCTGCCCGGGACGCGGCTCGGTCACGGGGCCCTGCCCGCGCCACGACACCTGTGCGTCCTCGGATGTTCTCTGAAGCAGGAGGCGCTCCCAGCCAGCGTCACTTTGCCAACAGGTGGGAGATCAGGGGAAGGGGAGTAAGGAAGGAAAACACCAAACCAGCTGGGAGAAGACGTGTGAACGCCGAGCTGAGAGCAGGAAAGGAGGGGCGGGTGTGCGGCCAGCGGTTGAGATGGCCACCTGGGACACCTGGCCCGGCTCCCTGCTCGCGCTCACCCTGGGAGGCGGCAGGTGACAGCTCAGTATCTGGGTCCCTGCCACCCACTGGGGGACCTGCATGGGGTTCCGGGCGTCCTGGCTTCCACCTGGTCCAACCACATTGGGGGGGGTGATCCCGTGGATGGAAGATCTCTCTCTCTCTCTCTTTCCTCTCTCTCTCTCTCTCTCTTTCAAATAAGAAAAAAAAAAAAGAAGAAGAAAAGAAAAAGAAAGGAAGCCCAGACGCCCAGTAAATCGCAGCACAGCAAATTCATGCCTCAGTCAGTAAAAGACGCAAATGGAAACAGCAGGGACCCAGCACAAACAGCCCGGAGCTGGCAAGGAGAGGCCAGGCCTTCCAGCCACGACGGAGGGGCGGCCACGGCCACGGCCACCCTGGGGCCCTCGGCGAGTGTGGGAGGGGGGATGTCACGACACAGTCCTTATTCTAGGAAAATAATTACGAGAGTGCACTCTGCGGTTGAAATGGCCACCGGGGACACCTGGACCCGGCTCCCTGCTCGCGCACACCCTGGCGGTGTCCCATGGAGAAATGCTTGGTGGGGGGCCTGCCTGCTTCCTGCTCACCCACACCCTGGAAGCCAGCAGTGAAGGCTCAAGTACTCAGGTCCCCGCCCCCCACGTGGGAGCCCCAGGTTGCATTCCCAGCTCCCAGCTTCAGCCTGGCGCGGCCCCGGCTACCGCAGGCATTCGGGGCATGAACCAGGGAGCAGACGGAAGATCAAGAGCCATCTTTCAAATAAAAAAAAAGAAAAGAAAGAAACTTTTTTTTAAAAGAATGTACTTTAATAACTGAAAAATTGAATGCAATTTAAATGACCCAACAGAAACACACAGAGTCGTGGAAGCCATTTAAAATCGTGGTTTAAATTCAATTCCCTGGAAAAAGCAGACAGACAGACAGACAGACAGGAAATAGCTGCGGCCAAAATATTCTGAGTGGTCATTGTTTTCTCCCCATGTGATTTTTTTCTAATTTTCTGTAATGAACAGATTTTACTTTGTAATCAGAAAAAAAATCGTTAGTTATTTTCTTCTTAAAGCGATGCCGGGGGCAGCGTGGTCTCAGCGTTCCCATCTATTTCTTTCTGTGGAATTTGCTTAGAGAACGGCCTCCACTCCCAGAAAGCGTTGGCTGTAGACTGTGGGCAAGTTACTCAGCTTCCTCGTCGTGGGTCAAAGCTTCCCCACGCGGCCTGGGAGCCCGGACGTGCGTGAGCCGATGGGCAGGTGGGCGCCTATCCGCAGCCACGCCCGAGAGCTGCTGTCCCTATCACCCTCCCCATCGCCGTCGTTTGCCACGGAGGAAGGGGACAGAACCGCACGGCAGGGCCAGGCTCAGGGAAGCGTTTGCAGAGCCGTCCATGTCCCAGTGGGGGTCAGGAGGCCCCTTCCCCCCAGAGCTGTCCATGTCCCAGTGGGGGCCAGGAAGCCCCTCCCTCCCCCCAGAAGGCAGCGTCAGGCTGAGGTGGGGGCTGTGGGGAAGGGTAAGATGCGGGGATGCGGGCAGAACAGTCACAGAGGTGGAGACACCCCGGGACGTGGTGGGGAGGCCAGTGGGGGAGGCCCCCTCAGGCCGCCTCTTTTTGGGGCCCCTGGCCCCGCCCAGCTGCCAGTCGCTGATTGGACCAGGGGCAAGGCTGAAAAGCACACACAGGCGCTCCCGGGGTGGAGGCGGGGTGCACCGCGAGGTCCGTAAGACCTGGCTTCTGGGAGGGCCCAAGGAAGGCATTGGATGACCCGAGGAAGGCGTTGGATGACTCACGGTAGAAACAGTGCTAACCTGGACAGCCCGAGGCCTGAGGCAGCCGGCTGGTAGCAACACAGATGCAGAGTGGACATGGTGGTGGTGGTCGTGACTTAGCATTTTGGGGTGGCCGGGGGTCCTCATTCTCTCCTTTAAGCCTGGCAGTCATCTATGCCTGAGTACAGTTAGCCTCTCCTCCAACCCCCACCCCACCACCCTGTAGAGGGGAGTGGAGCTCCGGGCGGTTACCCACCTGCGAGACTCACAGCTGGGAAGCGACAGAGCTGGGACTCAGGCCCAGGCACCAGAGCCCCACGCCGGCACCGAGCCCCTCCTCGCCCTGCCCCAGCATGCAATGAGCTCTCCCTCACCCACGGGACAGTTCCCAGCCCCCACCCCAGGGGCTGCTGAAGCCACGTTGGCACCCAACTGTCTGGTGTTCTTTCCTCTGCTGACCGATGACCAAGGTTCATTTATAAACAAGAGAGTGACAACAATAATGACCAATGAAACAGAACAGAACAATTACAACCATCTACTGTAAGAAAACCAAAACTCACGAGCTGCGTCTGGAATTTGCCATTCAATATTTGTGGACCGTGGCTAACTGAAGGCAAATGAAACCAGGTAGCTGAAGCTGCAGAAAGAGAAACTGAGGATAAGCGGGGACCTTGAACCCCGTCCCGCGAGCTGGCTGCGAGCGCTCTGGTTCCTGCACTCCAGGGATGCAGGCTAGGGCAGAGTGGGCAGCAGGCGGCTCCTTAGGAAGCGAGAAAGGTCGTCTGAAGCACCGGTGCCGTGGCCTGGGCCAGCAGCGACCCTGCTGTCTGTCCTGATGCTGGGGGTGGGGGGGGAGGCTGAGGCAGGATGGGTCTGTGTGCTGGCTGCTGCGGGCGGAGGCAGAGAGGGAGGCTGGGGGTGACCATCGGGTTGGGGAGCTGGACAGCTGGACAATGGCAGAGGGGGTGGGTGTTGTTCAGGGCTGGTTCCTTGTGGCCAAGCCCTAAACCCTGGGGAGCGCAGATACTGAATGGAGCTAAGTGATAACCACCCACAGGCGTCGGGTCCGAATCCCGGAACCTGTGAACGTGACCTTGTCCCGGGACTGGGTCTCTACAGGTGTGATTAACTGAAGGCTCTTGCGATGAAGGGACAGCCCAGGGTTGCCCAGGAGGGCCCTGAACGCTGCCACAAGTGTCCCCATAGAGAGGGACACCGACTGGACACTCTCGGAGGAGCGGGAGAGTGAAGAGAGGCAGGCGAGGGTTTCAGCCAGAAGCCACGGCGCCGGCAGCTGTCAGAGCCAGAGGAGGTCGGCTTTCTCCTCCAGTGCCTCCTGGGGGGCTTGGCCCCCGAGTTTTCGCTCAGTGTCTTAAACGTCTTTTCTGACTTCTGTGAAAGCAACTTCTGTTGTTTGAAGTCGGCCAAGTCGCGGCCCCTGGTGACAGCAGCCACAGGACGCTAGCGCAGTGGTGGGCATAGCAGGGAGGGCCCGGGAGGAGAAGTCCAAGGGCGAAGACTCAGAGTGGGCGCTGCCTCCTGCACGGCCTGGGGCGGAGCGTGAGCTTGGTGCTGCCTCCGTCTTCTCGCCCCTCAACAGAGGCCCTATTCTTTTTCTCATTAGTAGAACTATTCGGGTTGCCCCTGGCAAACTGCCAGCTCCAACAGACTCAAGCAGAGGATGCCAAACTAACCCAGCCGGGGGAGAAGTGGTGCCAGCCTCAGGCACAGCCTGACCTGGGGTTCGAATGACCTCCCCCTTCCCCTCCCCCTTCCTTCCCTCTCCCTTCTCCCACAAGCAGCCTCACGGTCTCCTCCACGGGCCCCAGACTTGATGAAGACAAGTGCTATCTGTGCGTCTTCCTGATGGAAGCAGCTCTCGGCCGCGTATAGAGATTCCAGGGAAGGCGCTGATTGGCTGGAGGCGCGACATGCCCCTCCCTCCTGCAGCCAGCACTGTGAACATCAGGGGTGGCCTGGCTGCAGCTCCCCAGCGGCGGCACAGACCCTAGAGTGGACTTGGTAGTTAACAGTGCCCGCCAGAACCTCACGGAGCACAGAGAGGCAGGGGGACAGGGTGCACGCGTTACCTCTCGGAGCTGTTGCAGAGGCCGAGTGAGACCGCAGGTATCGGCCCCTCTGTGCGGTGTGGTGACCGTGACCTCAGCCCAGCCCGGTTCTCCCCAAGCCCTGGCTCTGAGCACCGTTCTCCACCTCTGCTTCCTCCCTGACAGCCTGGCGGCTGCCTTGACCCCAACAGAACAAGAGGACTGCGGGTGGGCCGAGGTGGGCTCAGCTCCAGGGCAGCTTAGATGCCCCCAGAGCCCAGCATTTACCAGATGGAAAGATAGGAGGCACTGAAAGTTGTCAAGAAGGGACTTGGCCCTTGAAAAGAAACGGCTGGGGTTGGCACTGTGGCACAGCTGGTCAAACCACTGCCTGCAGCGCCGGCATCCCACATGTGCACCGATTCCAGTCCTGGCTGTTCCTTTTGTGACCCAGCTCCCTGCTCATGCATCTGAGAAGGCAGCAGATGATGGCCCAAGTCCTTGGGCCCCTGCCACCCACATGGGAGACCGGACGGAGTCCCTGGCTCCTGCTTGCATCGGACCCAGCCCCTGCCGTTGCAGCCAGCTGGGGAGTGAGCCAACTGATAGAAGACCTCTCTCTCCCTCTCCCTCTCCCTCTCCCTCTCCCTCTCCCTCTCCCTCTCCCTCTCCCTCTCCCTCTCCCTCTCCCTCTCCCACTCCCGCTCCCTCTTCATCTCCCTCTCTCTGTAACTGTGCCTTTAAAATAATTTTCTTTTAAGAAATGGTTGGGGTGCCTTTGAAACCCCCTGAATATAACGAATAGCAGTCACTTAATAAAATCCCGGGGCGGCACTGCTGGGTGTCGGCGGATGCTGGGCAACACTGCATTACCCTGGCTTCTCCCATGGGTTCATCACGCGGACCCTGCAGGTGAGCAGAGGCCTGAGACCTCAAGGGCTGACCCAGGGCCAGCAGACCTCATCAGCAGGTGGCGTTCAGCTGAGCCGTGACTGTGTCGGAGCCTCTCCAAGATCCAGTGCCCTCTGGGTCGCGACAGCGGGAGCAGCAGGAAGGGAGCCTCACTGGGGGAGAGTTTCTCACCGATGCTGACCCCACGGATGTGTCACCATTAGCTGACACCACAGGCACCGGCCACGGAGGCGTGCCATCAGCGTGAGCTACACGCCGGGTTTCCAAGTCCAGGGACCCCCCCCCCAAAATGTGAAATATCTGGTTTTTCTATTGATCACACATTGAAAGGATATTGTGAGCTAAGTAGAATATTAAGATTGATTTCACCTGTTCCCTTTTTTTAAAGATTTATTTATTTGAAAGGCAGAGTTACAGAGAGAGGTAGAGACACACACACAGAGAGAGGTCTTCCATCTGCTGGTTCACTCCTCAAGTGGCTGAAACAGCTGGAGCTGGGCTGACCCGGAGCCAGGAGCCAGGAGCTTCTTCTGGGTCTCCCACATGGGTGCAGGGGCCCAGGACTTGGGCCACCTTCTACTGCTTTCCCAGGCCATAGCAGAGAGCTGAATCGGAAGAGGAGCAGCCAGGACTAGAACTGGCGTCCATATGGGATGCTGGCGCTTCAGACCAAGGCTTTAACCTGCTGTGCCACACGTCAGCCCCACCTGTTCCTTTTTATGGTTTCAATGTGACTATTGGGAAAGTTACCAGCACACGTGGTTTGCATTTTATTTCCATTGGATGGTACTGTGCTAAAGGATTCTCCAATAGCAGATCTGTTTCTATCACTCAAAAACCGCGTTTACAGATAAGGAAACTGAGGCTTGGTGAGGGTGAAGGATGCTAATGTCAGTGAGGGCGAGGCCTGGCGGAGCCTCCACGCGGGTCTGCTTCCAAGGCTGATCTTCGCTGCGCACCACGTGGCCTCCTGAGAGCATGCTTTCCGGGTCGGAGCCACAGTTGTGTGCATGGTACACGGCTCGGAGCTATGCTTTGGGCTGTGATTAACAGGGCCTGTGCAGTTTGGCTTTAGTCTTCTATTAGTTGATTCTGTAAGCAGTACCACGGCTGGGTACGGGTCCCACAGTACCATCGGGCTCCCGGCTTCCCACGCCCCAGCTGCCCTCCTGTGCACGTTGTCACTGTCTCGCTGCACGTCCCCGCACAACACTGGCAGAAAAGACGGCTTCTCCCTGCGGGACTCTTTCTACAGGGGAGGGAAACCTTCCCCGGAAACTCCGTGGGACCACGTCCTGACTCAAGGTGTGGTCCCCGGAGCAGCAGCACCAGTGTCACCCAGCAGCTCGGCCGAGGTGCGGGACCTCCTGGGTGACGGCCAGGGAACATGCAGTGGGGACAGCGCTGCCCCCGGAGGCTTCCCCTCGAAGCTCATGGTGGGGGCTGCAGCCCACGCAAATGCCCAGAACGGCCACCGAGGGGAGGAACGGACTCAGCGTCCTCGCTCACAGCCCTGCCCAGCACTCACAGAGGGGCCCCTGCCCCGGGAGGAGGACCAGGGTCCGGTGTGGGGTGAGGACGGTCATGGCCATCTGGAAGCTCACAATTCCTTGAGGGCTTGGGATGAAGATTCAGGGAGATGGAGACTGCTCGGTGCCTGACACACGCACGCATTATCTTACCCAGCAACTGCTTCTCCAAGGCCTGAGGGTACAGGAGAATGCAAGCCCATTCTACCTGGGGACAGACAGAGGAAGAGAGAAGGGGTGGGGGAGGGAGGAAGGGAGGGTGAGGAAGGAAGGGCGGGAGGGAGGGAGGGGAAGGAAGACAGACAGACAGACAGACAGACAGAGGGGATGTGGACAGAGCAGGCCGCGTGATTGCGCTGGTGAGAATTGCCGTGGAGGAAGGGAACAGCAGTGGACAGACCTGGAGACGCTTGGCGGGGCTGTCAGCCAGGGGGGATTTAGACCGAGACCTGGAGGTGACTGACAAGGCGCTCACTGTGCTCCCCAGGCAGAAGGGAGGAGGGGGAGTGTTGCTGTGGCAGAGGCCCTGGGGCAGGCAGGAACTGGGTGAGCTGGAGAGGAAACCCTGGACCTAATTTGGTACTCATGTGGCCAGCCAGGTTCTCAGACATCTGGTCTACCAGGCTGAGTCTCTGTGTCCACTTTCACCCCATCCACTGGAGCAAGACCCTGGGGCGCTGTGCCCAGTGTTGTGGCCCTGAGGAGCAGTCAGACGGCCCACTCTCAGTCACTGTCTGTGTCCCAGCTTCTCAGCCCAGGGAGGAGGCCCCGCTCCGGGCACGGCCGCATCCCCTCACACTCGGGGCACACGCGCTCTGTCTCTCCCGTCACACGGCGATTCCCTCTGTAACAGGGATGTTGCTTTGCTCCCAGGGGACCTGGGAGGAGGCGGGCACTCAGTACAAACTTGCTGAGAGGTTGAGTTTAGACTTCCAGAAGCTGGGGCTCTGTACTGGCAGGGACTTCCTGCTTGCCTGGGTCCCCGCAGTGCCTCGGGTTATCAGCCCATTTTGCAGGTGAGACAGCTGGGGCTGAGGGAGGCTGGGGAGCGCTCCCACACCCTGCAGCGACGGGGCAGTGGGGAAGGCCGCGTGGACAGCACCCAGGGTCCCTGCTGGCTTCTGATGGGCTGCGCAGCTACATGGTGCCCTCCCGCAAGACCTAAGAATCCCTCAGCTGTGGCCAGGGCTGTGGCACAGCGGGCTAACGGCCTGGTCTGCAGTGCCAGCATCCCATGTGGGTGCCAGTTAGAGTCCCGGCTGCTCCTCTTCCAATCCAGCTCTCTGCTGTGGCCTGGGAAAGCAGTGGAAGATGGCCCAGGTGCTTGGGCCCCTGCACCCACATGGGAGACCTGGAATAAACTCCTAGCTCCTGACTTTGGATCGGCGCAGCTCCGGCCATTGTGGCCATTTGGAGAGTGAACCAGCAGATGGAAGACCTCTCTCTCTCTCTCTCTGTCTTTACCTCTCCCTGTAACTCTGTCTTTCAAGTAAATAAAATGAATCTAAAAAAAAAAAAAAAAAAAAAAAAAAAACCTCTTGGTCCCACTCCGTGTTGTCTGGAGAAGGAGCCAGAGACAGGAATGTGAAGGGGAGGCCAAAGGGTAGAAATGGCAGACTGCGGCGGCCGGCCCGGCAGGTGCACGGCTCCATGTGGCCGGGTGGCACGCAGTGTCCTGGAACCACAGCAAGCGTGTGTCCTTGGCCCTGAGTCTCCCGTGCAGGTGCCCCAGGGCTCGGTGATGGCAGGGGGTCCACTTTCAAGGTGACTCCTGGCTGCCAGGTTGCTCTGGGCATTGGGGAGAGGTTTCCCTGCCTTCCCTACGGGCTGCTTGAGGGTCCCCTCAACGTGGCAGCTGCCCCTCCCCCAAGTGGGCCATCCAAGAGAGAGGGAGCCGGTGCACGGCACATTGCCTGGTCTGGGATGGTCTCGGACATCGCAAACCAGCATCTCGCCACCCAGCCTGGCCACGCGCAAGGTGGGGAGCAGCCCGCACCTTCTGAAGGGACAGTGGCAAAGAATTTGAGAGACCATTTAAAATGGTTTGAACGGCCCACCAGCCGGTCCATTTCCACTCCGGTGACGTCTCTGCTTGCTAAGGAACCTGGACGCCAGCTAACGACGGAGGCCGTAGTTTGAGAGTGTCCCCAAAAGTCCACCTCTGGGGGCCGTAGTTCCGGGTAGAGGAGGTTTGGAGGAGGCGTCTGGGTCACGGGGGCAGAGTCCCCCAGGAGGGGTGGACGCTTTCCTGGTCGCCGTGAGCGCAGGCTGCTACCAAGCCGGGCCAGCCCGCGTGTCTTGCTCGCTCCGTGTGTGATTTGCACCAGGAGTTCAGGAAACACAAAGCCCGCATCAGATGCGGCTGCCACATCTTGGGCCTCCCAGCCTGCAGAGCCGTGAGTGAAACCTCTTTCCTTTAGAAATCACCCAGGCTCCGGTATTCTGTCAGAGCCACAGAAATTGGCGAGACACCCATCACAAGTCTGCCACCACGGGAGCACGCTCGGCACCAGCGGTTCTACCCAATGCCTGGACGTGGAGAACCAAGGCCAAGCAGCCCCGGGACCACAGTCCCGCTTAGGTCGGGAGCACAGCGAGCCGAGAAGTCTCCCAGGGCCTGACTGCCCCCTGCCACCTCCCCTGAAGTGAGACACCCCCCCCGCCACCCACGATCTCCCACGCCGGGACTCCCTGTCCTTGTCGGCCTTTGGAGCGGACAGAGCTGAACCTGGCGCTTTCTCAAGAGAGTCAGTGTTTCCCAGAAGCCCCGGCGGCAGCGGTCCCCCCTAAGCTGCGGAGAATATTCATTGCTCCCTGGACCTTGAAATCAGGCACCGTGTCAAGTTGGACCCCTGTCAGTCTACCCAGGCTATGAATTGATGCAACGTCTATGGAGAACAATTAGGCAATAGATTTCCTAATTAAAAAGACACACATCCTTTGGCTCGGCAATTGCTCTTTGAATAATTCATCCTGCAAATACACTCCCACTTGTGAGACATAATGTGTGTACAGGGTAGGCATTGCAGCATTGCTGTGGTAGCGAGACTGGAAATATAGCCTAATTGTCTATTACTGGGGGCTGCTGAAATGGATCAGGACACATCAATTAAGGGAATATTCCATGGCTGTTAAGAAGAGAATAGGACAGGGGGTGGGGGCGGGCAGGTGTTTGGCCCACATGTAAAGACGGGGCCTGGGGCGTCCGCATGCCGCAGCAGAGTGCCCGGTCCACGTCCCCAGCTCCGCTTGCTTTGCAGCTCCCTGGGAGGCAGCAGGCGATGGCTCAGACTCGCGAGTCCCTCCACCGCTGCGGGGAGCAGCACCGGGTTCTGGACTCCAGGCTTGCGCCTGACCTGACCTGACCCTGGCTGTTGCGGGCATCAGTGGATGGAAAGTATTTGGCTGGCTGATTCTGCCTCTGTTTTTAAAATAAATAAATAAAAGTAGAAAAAGAGAATGAGATAGGTTTGTACATCAAAATGAAGCTATCTTTAAGATACATTGGTAGGGGCTGGCGCTGTAGTGCAGCAGGTTAATGACCTGTCCTGAAGCACTGGCATCCCACATGGGCGTCGGTTCAAGTCCTGGCTGCCCCACTTCTGATCCAGCTCTCTGCTGTGGCCTGGGAAAGCAGTGGAAGATGGCCCAAGTCCTTGGGCCCCTGCACCCACGTGGGAGACCTGGAAGAGGCTCCAGGCTCCTGGCTTTGGATCGGTGCAGCTTTGGCTGTTGCAGCCAACTGGGGAGTGACCCAGAGGATGGAAGACATCCCTCTCTCTCTCTCTCTCTCTGCCTCTCCTCTCTCTGTGTAACTCTGACTTTCAAATAAATAAATAAATCTTTAAAAAAAGATTGTTAAGATACATTGATAAATGAAATAAGATTTTTAAAAAGTGTGTATAACTTGCTACTGTTATACAAAAAAAAAAAAAAAATAGGAGGGCAGTGCTGTGGTATAGCAGGTTAAACTGCTGCCTGCAGTGCCAGCATCCCATAGGGGCACCAGTTCAAGTCCCAGCTGCTCCACTTCTGATCCAGCCCTCTGCTAATGTATCTAGGAAACCAGTGAAAGACGGCCCAAGTGCTTGGGCCCCTGCACCCACGTGGAAGACCCCAGTGAAGCTCCTGGTTCCAGCCCTGGCCATTGCAGCTATTTAGGGAATGAACCAGTGGAAGGAAGATTCTCTCTCTCTCTCTCTCTCTCTCACACACACACACACACACACACACACACTGCCTTTCAAGTAAACAAATAAGTCTTTAAAAAAAAGAAGAGCAAGAAGAGAGAACATTCTACAAACGTGCTCATTTACACTTGCAGTGTCTCTGGATGGGAAACCTGGAGTTACAGATCAAATTACATGAACCTGCCCCTTTCAATGGTCAAAAATAGGTAACTGTTGGGTGTTTGGCGCAGTGGTTGGGATCTGCCAGGGCTGCCTACATCCCACACCGGAGCGCCTGGGGTCAAGCCCCTGCTCTGCTTTGGATCCAGCTTCCTACTATGCACACCCTGGGAGGCAGCATCGAGGGCCCCAGCTGGAGCCGTGCCAATCTGAAGGCAGGAGCCAGGAGCTTCTTCCGGGTCTCCCAGGGGCCCAAGCACCTGGGCCGTCTTCCGTTGCTTTCCCAGGTGCATTAGCAGGGAGCTGGATCAGAAGTGGAGCCGCCGGGACTCCAGCTGGTGTCCACGTGGGAAACCAGAATTGCAGGTGGCAGTTTAACCCCTTGCATCACAGCCACCTGTCCAGAAATTTGCTCAAACACAGGTAAATAGTGACGATTCCACGTGGTGACCGTGGCTGCCTCCGGGTGACCGGAATGGGGGGAGCTTACTTCTCCCCAACACACGGGTGCCTCGGGGTGCTCCGCCCTGTGTGCCACTTGGTGCCTCTGAACTTCCAGCGCATTCCGTTGTTTGCAACAGAGACTGCGCAGAGGAGAGGCTGTGCAGAGGAGAGGCTGCGCAGAGGAGAGGCTGTGCAGAGGAGAGGCTGTGCAGAGGAGAGGCTGCGCAGAGGAGAGGCTGTGCAGAGGAGAGGCTGTGCAGAGGAGAGGCTGCGCAGAGGAGAGGCTGCGCAGAGGAGAGGCTGTGCAGAGGAGAGGCTGCGCAGAGGAGAGGCTGTGCAGAGGAGAGGCTGCGCAGAGGAGAGGCTGTGCAGAGGAGAGGCTGCGCAGAGGAGAGGCTGTGCAGAGGAGAGGCTGTGCAGAGGAGAGGCTGCGCAGAGGAGAGGCTGTGCAGAGGAGAGGCTGCGCAGAGGAGAGGCTGTGCAGAGGAGAGGCTGTGCAGAGGAGAGGCTGCGCAGAGGAGAGGCTGTGCAGAGGAGAGGCTGTGCAGAGGAGAGGCTGTGCAGAGGAGAGACTGCGCAGAGGAGAGGCTGTGCAGAGGAGAGGCTGTGCAGAGGAGAGACTGAGCAGAGGAGAGACTGAGCAGAGGAGAGGCTGCGCAGAGGAGAGGCTGAGCAGAGGAGAGGCTGTGCAGAGGAGAGACTGAGCAGAGGAGAGGCTGTGCAGAGGAGAGGCTGAGCAGAGGAGAGACTGAGCAGAGGAGAGGCTGTGCAGAGGAGAGACTGAGCAGAGGAGAGGCTGTGCAGAGGAGAGGCTGCGCAGAGGAGAGGCTGCGCAGAGGAGAGGCTCCGCCCCGCCCGCACAGGCAGCAGCGCTGGCCGGCGTCACCGCAGAGGCCACTTCCTCTTGCCCATTTTGACTCATTTAGGAAAAATTCTGTGTGCTTCGGATTCCTTAGATTAGGAGCGGGGCCGCAGATGCCAGCCGAGCGGGGTTCTGGGACCGGAAGGGGAAGCTGGAGGTAGCAGAGGCAAAAAGCAAGCCTCTTAAGAACATGCAGAAATGGGTGGGAGGGTCCAGGGCCCCCTAGCAGTGCACCCGGCCCTGTGGGTGTGGCTGACTGCGGCTGGAGCCTCAGATCTCAGCAGGTGACTGGGTGGGCCCTGGAGAGCGCGGCCTCGGGGCGTTGTCGTCTGTCTCCAGGGACAGGAGCTCGAACCCTGCCTTTGGAGAGGAACCCCTGGGCCAGCCACATCTGCGTTCAGGGCTCAGTCTCCATCCCGTGGTTGGCCGAGCAGCCGTGAGCCTGCCGCAGCGTGGCTTTGGCTCCGTCGCCTAACGCCAAACACCCTCTTCATTGACTCTCCGACTTCTCCGTAAACGTGATGTGGATTTGGAAATTGCCACTTGGAGGAATTACATCTGTTTAGTTGGAGATGATAATGGACGCCAATGTCAGCAAAGACGTCAGAGCCGCTCGCAGTGAAGCGAGGCCCCGTCACGTGGTTTTCTGGAATGTTCGCTCTCTTCCCCGGAATGTTCTCCCTTATGATTCCCGCCCCGGCCATCGCGAGGGGCACGGGTACCAGGCACTGCCGATGCCCTCGCGTGGTGGGGGAGGGACGCTGTCTCTTTCCAGCAAATATTTAAATGCTCCTCAATCCCTGAGGCCCCGCAGTTTCCCTGGGAAACATCTTTCCCGCACAAACTCTTGAATGTGGGGGCCGGAGTCGTGGGGCAGCAGGTGAAGCCACTACTTGTGATGCCAACGTCCCATGTGAGCGCCGGTTCAAGTCCCGGCTGCTCCACTTCCGATCCAGCTCCCTGCTGTGGCCTGGGAAAGCAGCACAGGATGGCCCAAGTCCTGGGCCCTGCACCCACGTGGGAGACCTGGATGGAGCTCCTGGCTCCTGACCTCGGCCTGGCCTAGAACTGGCTGTTGTAACCACTAGAAGACCTGTCTCTATCCCTTTCTCTCCCTCTAACTTTGGATTCCAAATAAATACGTAAATATTAAAAACCGCGTCTAGGAGTATGCAGACGTGGGGCTGAGCAAGGAGAGGTTCTGTGGCGTGGGCGGCCGTGGAGGAAACCTGGAAGCAGCCCCAGCGTCTACAGTGGAGCTCAGTGTGTTCCGCCACCTCCGCACCCCGGAATCCGGGTGAAAAGTGTGAGGCCCAGAGCGCCGGACCCTGCGCCCCAGGAAAACACCAGGGGTTCCCACCTGGGGAGGGGTCAGCCTCCAGGGAGCTGGTGGGGACAGAGGGACATGCTCCATCGTCACAGTGGGGGCTGGGGGGCTGCTGGCGTCCAGTGTATGGAGGTCAGGGAAGCTGCTAAGGGTCCCACGGCGCACAGGTCCCCACCCGCAATGACTCGCTCCTCGTGTCTGGAACGCTGAGGTCGAGACCCCTTTGTCTACACCCGTCGCAGTGAATGTTTGTTGAATGAATACATGACATTTTGCTAAAAGCACTGTGTGCACTCGGATCAGCAACCCAAGGGCAGGAGCAAGGCACAGCTTTGGGATACTCTGAGGTCTTCCCTGAATCACCTTTCTCTGGCTGGGAGTTTTTACCATTAAAAGAGAGGTGTGGGGGAGAGGGAAACAGTTTTTTAAAAAAGATTTATTTGTTTGGAAGGTAGGGTTACAGCGAGAGAGAGAGAGATCAAGCTTCCATCCACTGGTTCCCTTCCCCAAATGGTCACAACAGCCAGGACTCGGCAAGGCCAAAGCCGGAAACCTGGAACTCCCTGCTGGTCTCCATGTGGGTTCAGGGGCCCAACGCCTGAGCCATCTTCCGCTGCTCTCCCAGGCCATCAGCAGAGAGCTGGATCGGAAGCAGAGCAGCCGGGACTCGAACCGGCGCCGGTATGGGATGTCCGGGAAGGGACCTGCTTTGAAGGAGGCAGGAACGGCGCTCGCACGGCAGTAAGCGCTGGCGAGTCTTCCCTGTTGTTGGACCTCCAGTTTCCCATCTTCACAGCACTCGGGAGTGGCCCTGTCCCCTCTGGGCTGTCGCGGGATTAAGGCAGCTTGTCCCCAGCACCCCGGGCACGGCACTGGAGCAGCAAGTGCGGCGTGACGCCCTCATCCTTGGTGGCCCGGACAGGGCCCCGCCACGGCTGGGTGTGTGTCCAGCGCATCCTCCCGGGCCCGGTGCTGCTGCCCCGATTGGAGCCGGGCCTCGCGCGTCCCCCTGGTGATTTCTGGAGCGGACTCTGTGCAGGTGGATCTCGCTGGCCAGGGCACGGTGGGGCCCCAGCAGGTGAGCAGCAGCCTCGCGTTTGCCCACTTCTGCTCTGGCGCTGGACCTGGCGACAGAAGCCCCGGCGTCCCTCTCCCTCCCTCTGTGTGCCCGCCGCCATCTGCCCCTCAGGCCTGTGCAGGGTTAATGGAGCGGGAGCGCATTTGTGCGCGAGCATCGGGCCGATGGCTCGTCCCTGGCACGCTCCGGCCACGCCGCGCGGCGGCTCGCATCACGTGTCCCCGGGGTCTCAGGCACCGGGAGACCCTAAGCCACATGTTCCCGGCTCCGGGCCCAGGCTGTTACCTGGGTCTGGGAACCCCAGTGGCTGTGAAGGCTTTTCTGAACAGAGCGTTGTCCTGGGAAACCGAAAACGTCCTGATCAATGCAGCCCGGAGACAGAGAACAGGGCTGGACAAGAAGCCCATTCCCCAGCCACCCCCCTGCCTGTGAGCCCCACTTAGCAGCAGATCCTTAAGCCAGTGCTTGTAAAAGCCGCTTGTTTGGGTCTGACCTTCCCCATTCATGTAATGTGATATTGCACGCTTGGCCAACCCCGGCAGGCAGCTCAGCATATGTCGTCAGCTGGGCGCTGCGGCCCCTCTATTAAGACGGTCCTGGAAGCATATGTGGGAATGGGCCTGCCCCCCGAGACTCGAGGGAAAAGGCAGGAACACAGGCAATTAGGGGAGCCCGCCCCCACCCGTGCCCGGCTGCGGAGGGAAGTGCAGGACGCATCTCACCGGCATGGAAACAATTAGGGTCGACAAATAATCGTAGAAAAGGAAACTTTAAAAAATAGGAACCTGGTTAAATGGCCCAGTAAACACCCCCACGCCCCCTGTGCGGGGCAGCATCTGGGCTTCACGTGGGCGCCCCCCTTCCGGGGTAATGACTTCCCTTTGCAATTTCCTGGAGGAAGTAGCTGGAGTGGTCTCCAGTGATAAAATAAGCCAGGGTGAGTCTTAGTTTCCAGCCCGCCGTCCTTCTCACAGTCGATCTGCTGATTAACTCGGCTCAGCAGCCGGGGGCAGGACGCCCGCCCCCACCCTGCCTCGGGTGTGCCCAGGAGGGAGAGAGGTTCCGGCCCCGCCAGAGAGAAGGGTTCCCTTGTCTCCAAGAGGGTGGGCTGTTTCTCAGGGTGGGAACGGGAGCCACCCCGCTCCGCGGATGGACCAGGCCACCTGAGGGTCAGCGCCTCCCGCTGCCCCTCGTCCTGCTGCAGCACCTTCTGGGCATCCCGGCCTGCGCTGTCCGCACAGCGGCCACCGCCACACCTGACCCCGAGCGCCTGACCAGGCCCCTGCGTGGTGGCCCAGCTGATTTTTAGAATTTTTATTGAGTTTTAATGACTTTGCATTTTAAATGAACAGCTCAGTGATTGGAAAACTTTTTTTCTTTTTATAAAAAAGGATTAGTTATTTGAAAGGCAGAGTGACAGAGACAGAGGGAGAGACAGATCTTCCACCTGCTGGCCAAAGCCAGGTACCAGGAACTCCATCCTGCTCTCCCCCGCGGCTGGCAGGGGCCCAGGTACGCGGGCCGCCTTCTGCTGCCTTCCATACACCTTCATGGGACGCTGAGTGAGCTTTGAGCAGGTGGGACTCTAACCAGTGCCCAAATAAGGATGCGGGCGTCCCAAGCGGTGGCTTAACCCGCTGAGCCAAATGCGTGGGTGTCTGGATCCGCTTTTTCAATCGTAAATTTTACAAAATTTAGACAGAGAGCAAATATCTTCTTGAAAGCGTAGTGCCTACAGTGAGGTGTACACAAATAAACATTGCACAAAAGACTCCAAAGATTTAGCTTAAACCAAGGAAACCAGCTCACCAATGTTACGCTGCTTGCACGTTGAAACGAGCATACTTGGAACAGAGAGGGCTAGACAAGTGATACTCAAACAAATGCCGCCTGGTCTTGCTGTGTAGCAGCAGGAAC
Source organism: Oryctolagus cuniculus (assembly GCF_051225735.1). Lineage (NCBI taxonomy): Eukaryota > Metazoa > Chordata > Mammalia > Lagomorpha > Leporidae > Oryctolagus > Oryctolagus cuniculus. The sequence goes on from NC_142877.1 coordinate 4,854,625, forward strand.
ACACTGAACACATCTAAAGATGGACGCTCAGTTCGATGCGTGTTCTTCCCACAATAAGCGCAGTCATGACGTCACTTGTTTCCTTTTCCTTTCTATACTCTGGCTGCTAGCAGGCGCAGCACGGCCGCTGTGATTCGCGTCACACTCTCACTGGACAGCGCCGTGTTGTGCAAAAGCACACAGTCTGCCCCATCCAGGAAGAGCGCCAGCAGGTGGGTCCGTGAACAGCAGCCCCCCCCCCCCAGGAGGGGTCTGCCACCTGCTTAGGTAGGGAAGGAAGCTGGGGGGGGGGGGGCATAGCAACAGGCTCTCAACAGCCAGGTCCTGGGAAAAAAACTGTGGACAGGGCTGGGGGTGAGGGCCACCTGCCTCTTGTCCCCCAGTCCCTTCCTGCTTCTCCCCCCAGGGGAGACAGCAGCAGAGGAAGCCCCTTAGCCCTGGGCTCAGGCACCCTGCGGGCACCTGCTGAGTGGGAACGCCGGGGCCAAGCGTTGAGCGTGCGTCCTGCGTGGAGGCCTGGCTTTGGCCCTGACGCCAGCTTCCTCCCTCTGTCGTCAGCAGACGGCAGTGACAACCCGGGAGATGAAGTTCCTGCCTCTCTCGTGGAGGGCGGGACTGCGATCCCAGCTCCTGCCCTGGCCCAGCCCAGCCCCGGCCCCTGTGTGTTTCTGGGTAGGAGCTCGGTGTGTCTGCTTCTCAAATAAATGACATCCAACGATAAACATGCCCTGCTGCTTTAACCGAGGCTGCCTTAGACGCTGTGGTCCTGAGGCTCCCCCCCCCCCCTCCCTGCACTCCCCAGCCTCGTCTGCGCTGAAGTCTACTGCTGCAGACGGGACCTCGCTTTCTCCCCGGAATCGTGCAAAGCCGCACAGAGACTGGGAATCACTGCCACGTCCCTCGGCGCCTTCCGGGGCTGGGTGGCCGTGGAGCTGTGCGACCTGAGAGAGGCGTTCAGGTCCGGGGCTCTCCAGGCTGAGAGAGCTGCACTGAGGCCTTCGCCCTGCACCCCCACCCCTTCCACCCGTGTGACCTTGGTCCGGCCTCTTGACCGCCACAGCTCAACTCCTTAACCTGTAAAATGGGTACAGAAGAAACAGCCACTCCAGTGGGGTGTGCAGAAGAGCTTGTGTCTGGCATCCCAGCCCCCAGATGTGCCTGTGCAGGGGTCTGGTGGCACCCGTGATCCCCGTGCAGGGTGCTTGGCATCTGTCTCCTCGATGGCCCCTGGAACCATGTGCCACTCGGTCCCCCTCAGCACTCCTTCCAGCCGGCCCCAGTCGGGGGACACAGGTCATCTCCCGGACCTGCCCCCGTGAGCACCCCACAGTGTGGAGGCGGGCCTGGGGCTGAGCACGGGCACTGCTGGGGCTCTGTGTGGCCCAAGGTGAAGCCTGGCCCACATGACAGTAACGCGCGGTGACAGCTGTCACAACCCGTCATGGGACATCACAGCGTGAAGGCTCGAGGCAGGACAGATGCCAAGGACGCAGGGGCGTGCGCGAGGCCCAGCTCCCGTGGCTTCCCTCGGAGATCTGTGGAGCTTACGGTGAGCCCCGGATGCTGGGCAAGCGGTGGGATCCCACGGCGGCCGTGCTGCGGGGGGTGAGGGGTCTTTGGAATTGGACCTGAGGGCTGAGGTCGGAAGACAGCCAGAGAGAGAACAGGGGTGCTCACCTGACGACAAGGGTGGGCGAGACAGGGCTCTCGGCCCCAGAGGACGATCCGAGGCCACCGTGCTCTGTGCAGCTTCCGAACGCTGCACCGAGCCCTGCCCGGAAATGAGAGGGAGCCCAGCAGAGCGCGAGCCAAGCCCCTGGACCGCCATGCCTCCCCGCTCTGCAGGTTCCTCTCAGGACGGCCCTGCCTGGCCGCTCTGTCACAGGGTCCCATGGGTCACACCTTGATGCCAGGGTCTGAGACAAGGGCTCCACCACCTGGGCTGCACACCTGAGAGGGGTCGCAGGTGGGAGACGTGAGGCACCTGTGGGGCGGGGACGTCATCGGTGGAACAGGAGACGGGGGAGCGGATCCCCTCCCGTCCTCGGCGCTGTGGGCGCCGTCCCCATTAGCGGGACAAGAGCGAGGAGTGGCCGTGACTGACAATTGTGATGTAGGGCAGTGGCCCCTGTGCCAGCTCATTCACAACACCTGTCATCACATGCTGTCAGCAGTGTCATATGATTTAATTTATGCCGCACGTGTCAGAAGCCAGCGCACGCACCTTCTGAGCCATCACGCGGGCTCCTGTTGACGAGCCGCGTTCCGCTTGACAGGTGTGTGGGTGGGCGGTGTGGGGCGGCCACCTGAGAGCCGCCGAGTCCCCAGCAGGAGCACCGGGCTTCCGGGCAGTCCCACGCAGGGAAACCAACCGTGGAGCTGGGGGGGCGGAGGGGGGAGGGCGAGCAGCGCCGAGCGCTAGGCGCTGTGAGACCCGGGAAGCCAGGGACTGTGCTGGCGTCCACGGAGCTTCCAGGACTGCCCGACCTCCTCGCCGTCGGCAGCTGAGTCTCGGCACCGGGCTCGGGGCGGCTGTCTCCCTGCATCCCCGTCTGGCATGGAGGCTCTCAGGCACGCGCATCGGTCTGGCGTGGCCTGCCCCCAGGGCCACGTGACACAGGCGTGTCCAGGTCCCTCGCTCTGTGGGCCGCTCCGCGGCAGGTGTCAGCGGAGGAGGGGGCTGCCGCCCACGGCGTTCCAATCCCGAGGGAAGCCCGGAGGCTCTCCGCTCACGTTCCCTTTCTGTTTGCAAGACCCCCTCTCCTGTTTCATGGAAGGGTGGCTTTTGTTCTGTTCAATGGTAAAGGACAACTTCCGCCCCCGCGAGCTGTCACGTGGCGACCCGGGCCGTCAGCTCGTCGGGGGGTTCACCCGGCTCCCCTAGAAGGTACCCCGCGTTTACACATGAAGGGGGGGCCCAGGGCCTCTTCCTCCATCTTCAAAGCCTACAGCGTTGCATCTTCTATAACCAGAGCTCCCCGGGACCCCCCGCCTCTGCCTCCCCCCCTTTGAAAGACCCTTGCAGAGCTGGTGTTGCGTAGTGGGTGAGGCCGCCGTCTGCAATGCCAGTATCCCATGTGAGCACTGTTTGAGTCCCGGCTACTCCACTTCCAATCCACCTCCCTGCTAATGTGCCTGGGAAAGCATCGGAAAATGGCCCCTGCCACCCAAGTGGGAGACCTGGATAAAAATCCTGGCTTCAGCCCGGCCCAGCCCTGGCCGTTGTGACCATCTGAGGAATGAACTAGTGGATGGAAGATCTCTCTCTCTCTCTCTCTCTCTCTCTCTCTCTCTCTCTCTGTGTGTGTGTGTGTGTTTCTCCTTCTTTCTCTGTAACTCTGCCTTTCAAAGAAACAGATAAATCTTTAAAAAGGAAGAAAGAGGGGCCGGCATTGAGGCGTATTGGGTTAAAGCCCCAGCCTGCACTGCCAGCATCCCATATGGGCACAGGTTCGAGACCCGGCTGCTCCACTTCCAATCCAGCTCTCTGCTATGGCCTGGGAAAGCAGTGAAAGACGGCCCAAGTGCTTGGGCCCCTGCATCCATGTGGAGCTTCATCCAAGTCCCCGACATGGGTGCAGGGCCACCCTCTGCTGATTCCCCAGACACATTAGGAAGGAGCTGGATCAGAAGCAAAGCAGCAGGACACGCACGGACACCCACATGGGGTGCCCGTGCTGAAGGCGGAGCTTAGCCTACCACGTCACAGAGCCGGCCCCCCGCCACCCCCTCCTGGCATTATCCTAAGAGACCAAAGAACTGGACTGCACAGCAGGCCTGCAAGCAGCTGCCTTCGACGAGACGTAGGGAGTGAGAGCCCATGTGGCTGTCTCAGCTCCAGGTAGCAGGGACCCCAGCACAGAGGCTGCTTGGGAGGTGGACAGGCTGCATTGCTCCCTGTTGCTGGCTCGTCCCGCCCCTGGCACTCAGAGACTTAGACTCCCGCACCAGTCCCTGGGAATATTCATCTAAACCCGAGACAAGCGTCTCGGAGCCACGGAGCCCCAACAGCCGGTATTTTGATCGCGCACACTTAATTGCTGTGTTGATGCAATTAGTCCCCGAGGGCCAGGAGGGGAAACTTGGTTTTGACTCTGAGCCCCTCCAAAATTGCTGGATCCCTTGGAAATCTGATTTGACTCTTTCTTAAAGAAACGCATTCCGAACATTAGCTGAGACTTTTAAAAATGCGCATAAATATTTGCAATCAGCATCGCTCAGGCTCTGAAGATAAACAGTCATAAAACAATACTGTGACCGCATTCTCCCCTCACGCTAAACAGCTTCCTGGGAGGGGAAAGGTTACACTAATCAGAAGCAAATTAACTGCAGCTGCAGCCGACGGCCCCCTCCCTGCTGAGAGAGGGAGAGAGAGAGGGAGAGAGGGAGAGAGAGGGAGAGAGAGAGAGGGAGCAGCCTCCGCTGCCGCTGCCGGCTGTGGGAGACTTGCGGTGTGCAGCCGCACTAGGACGGGGCGCTGGGCGACACTGTTCTTTCTGGAACGCCCAGGCAAGGGAAGCGCTGCCTCACAGCTGCAGGGCGCGTGCCAGGCACCGGCCTCTCTGGTGCCCGTCCTGGATGCGCTCTGAGCCGCATGTTGGTGCATGGCTGTGTGTTTAGAACTCTGATTCTTAGGGGCCGGCGCTGTGGCACAGGGAGTAAAGCCGCCACCTGTGAGGGCGGCCTCCCATCTGGGAGCCAATTTGAGTCCTGGCTGCTCTACTTCCAACCCAGCTCCCTGCTAATGGCCTGGGAAAAACAGCAGAAGATGGCCCAGGTGCATGGGCCACTGCCACCCATGTGAGAGACCCAGAAGAAGCTCCTGGCCCAGTGGTGGCTGTGGCAGCCATCTGGGAAGTGAACCAGAGGATGGAAAATCTCTTGATCTCTCTCTGTGTCTCTGTCTCTTCCTCTCTCTCTGTAACTTTTTTCAAAATAACTAAATAAATCTTAAAAAGAAAAAAGGATCCATGGGTTTTTTTTTTACAGATTTATTTATTTATTTGAAAGGCAGAGTTACAGAGGCAGAAAGAGAGGAGAGAGAGAGAGATCTTCCATCCACTGGTTTACTCTGCAGGTGGCTGCAACAGCCGGAACTATGCAATCCGAAGCCAGGAGCTTCTGCCAGGTCTCCCATGCAGGAGTAGGGCCCCAAGGTCTTGGGCCATCTTCTACTGCTTTCCCAGGCCACAGCAGAGAGCTGGGTCAGAAGTGGGACAGCCAGGACTTGAACCAGCGCCCACATGGGACGCTAACATTGCAGGCGGTGGTCTTACGCCACTACACCACAGTGCCAGCCCCGAGAACCGTGGTTTTTAAAAACAACTCATTGTTCTAATTTATGCAACTATGAAGCTGCCATACTTTTTGCTTTGCTGCCAAAACACACATAGCTCGCAGGTGTCCGAGGCTGAGCCCTGGATCATGGCCGGCGCTGGGTCGCTGCCGCAGGAGCAGCAGGGGGCTCGGTTCTCAGACCCTCGCCGGAGGGAGGCGGTTGCCCAGCCCCAGGCCCTTCCTGGGGGCCAGTTGGTGGCTGGACGCTTCCAGGGAAGAGCTAAATCCAGCCGGTGCGCATCCATTCAATGAGCATTTCTCGCTGTCTGCAGAGCGTGGTGCTCCAGACCGCGGACGACGACACTGGACAGCCGCCAGGCCCCTGAGCGTCTCCAGTGGGCCTGACACACCCCCAGCTGCTCTGCGGAGGCTGCGCCCTAGTGAGGGCAGAGAGTGTGCAAATCCTCTGTGAGTGTGTGTGTGTGTGTGTGTGTGGTGAGGGCTCTGCAGAAAGCTACAGGAGTACAGAGTTTAGACAGTGGGACGAGGCAGTGATGTTCATTTAAAAAAAAGGTGTATTTATTTGAAAGGCCAAGAGAGAGAGAGAGCGGGAGAGACAGAGAGCGAGAGCTTCCATCCGCTGGTTCACTTCCCACATGGCCGCGACAGCCAGGGCTGGGTTAGGCCTGGCGAACTCCCTCACCTCCTCCTGGCAGCATTCCTGTTATAGGGCAGACATCATCACCCACCCCAGGGCAAGAGACGGAAGCACAGAGCGGCGTGGCCACCTGCCCGAGGCCCCACAGCCAGGAAGCTGCAGACCTGGGGCTCCGGTGCAGGTGGGCCCAGTGCCCTCTCAAGCGCTCCCGAAACCGCGCCTGCAAAGCCATCCCAGCAGCCGGGTGCCTTTGGCTGAGGGCCCCCCCTGCCCCGCCTGAGCTGGACCCGCAATACCGGAGGAGAAGAGAGAGGACCAGTGCTTCCCCCACCGGTGCGCTTCCTCGGCCGCTCAGGCACACAGCAGCACCACGCCCTCCCGGGGAAAAGCCGCGTCTCCCAGATCATTCCCCTTGGAGATCCCGCTTTGTTGCGTCTTATTTTTCAGCGACAGCTCTGAGCGTGTTTGCCCATTCGAGAAGCTCTGATGTTTCCTTGCAGGAAAGGGGACGTTAGAAGTTTAAGGCAAATATTGGTTTATCGGTTGTGACTGTTAACGTTGAAAAGCAGGCATTTTATTCAGAAAAAAAGTACGTGCACAGTGAACACGCATTCCAGAACATTCCAGGGTATTCGGGGGCCGAGGAGCGCTCACCATTCCCCACGCGCTGCGCCAGGAGCCTTTTTTCTTTTTTTAAGACTTATTTGTTTATTTGAAAGGCAGAGTTACAGAGAGAAAAGGAGAGACAGAGAGACCTTCCATTTGCTGGTTCACTCCCCAAATGGCTGCAATGGCCAGGGCTGGGCCGGGCTGAAGCCAGGAGCCCGAAGCCTCTTCCAGGTCTCCCACGTGGGTGCAGGGGCCCAAGGACTTGTGCCGTGCTCCCCCACTTTCCCGGGTGCATTAACAGGGAGATGGATCGGAAGTGGAACAGCCCGGATATGAACAGGCACACACGTGGATGCCGGCACTGCAGGGGCGGCTCTGCCCCCTACGCCACAGCGCCAGTCCCACCGGGAGCTCTGACTGCATATCTTACATAGCCTCTGCAAAACCCCTTGGGAGAGGGGTGGCCGTGACTGCTCCCTATGCGGAGCAGGCCACGGGGGCCCGAGAGGTCCAGCAACCAGCTCAGGTTCGCCTGACCAGGGAGGGAGCAGCTAGGTTAGGCCTCTGGGTTTCCAAGCCAACGGCCAGCACCGGCCTCTGCCCTAGCAGAAGAACAGCTCAGAGTCTCCGTTGCAGTGACTGTGTCCATACGTGAATGGGGCTTTACCAAAAAAAAAAAAAAAAAAAAAAAAAAAAAGCTACAAAAATCTCAAACCACAACAGTCCAGTTCAACTGGACGGGAGGATGAAGCCACTCTACAAACCCTGCTGGGTGAAGCAGTGGCCTGGCCCTGCCTCTCCAACCTCAGGGGTCTATCGAGCGCAGACTCCAAACGCTTCTCCGGACCGACACCCGGCGGGGGTGATCCCAGAGTGGACAATGAGATGAAGGAAGCTCCATTTCACAGATGAGGCCAACTGAGGCCGCTGCCCCACTGGGCTCGCACCTGGAGACAGCAGGTGCACACAGCAGAGCAGGGTCGCGGAGCGCCTGGCCCCGAGTCTAGTCTGGACGCTCAGCTCTCAGGTCTAGATGCGTGGCTCCCAAGTGGAGGCCTTCTGCCTGCCAGGAGACATGTGGAAGTGTCTGCTGCTATTCTGGGTTGTCACGTGGGGTGGGAAGGGTGGGGTGCCTCTGGCTTCCGGTGGGTAAAGGCCGGGATGGTGCCAAATGTCTCACAAGAGCCGCAGACAAGTTTCCGGTCCCCCATGGCGGTTATGCCACAGCTGTCAAGGCTTGTCCCAGGAGCCCGAGCAGGGTTCAGGGACGTGAATCCACCCCACTGCTGTGGCCCTGGGGGTGAGCAGGGCCTCGCTCAAGGCACAAGTCAAAGATTCCGCCCAGATCGTTCCGCAGGGGGGGTGTGGGTGACGAGCAGTCCCCATGGGTCTCCAGCAGCCTCCCGAGCACTGAGCAGACACTCTGGCAGCACCGGGTCTTCCAAGAACGCGACTGGCACACTGCCTCAGGGGCCACGGGACGAAGATTCCCGGAGTGCGTTTCAATTCTCATCACACTCACTGAATTAAGCTGATTCACACCACAAGGGGCAGAGCTGGTGAATCAACACCCGGGAGAGGGGGACACACTGGGGAAGGGAGCACCCCACTCCTCCCTCTCCCGGGGAAGGGAGCACCTACTCGTCCCTCTCCCGGGAAGGGAGCACCCCACTCCTCTCTCTCCCGGGGAAGGGCGCACCCCACTCCTCCCTCTCCCAGGGAAGGGAGCACCCCACTCCTCCCTCTCCCGGGGAAGGGCGCGCCCCACTCCTCCCTCTCCCGGGGAAGGGCGCACCCACTCCTCCCTCTCCCGGGGAAGGGCGCACCCACTCCTCCCTCTCCCGGAAAAGGGAGCACCCCACTCCTCCCTCTCCCGGGAAGGGAGCACCCACTCCTCCCTCTCCCGGGGAAGGGAGCACCCACTCCTCCCTCTCCCGGGGAAAGGTGTGCCCCACTCCTCCCTCTCTCAGGGAAGGGAGCACCCCACTCCTCCCTCTCCCTGGGAAGGGCGCACCCCACTCCTCCCTCTCCCGGGGAAGGGAGCACCCCAATCCTCCCTCTCCCGGGAAGGGAGCACCCACTCCTCTCTCTCCCGGGGAAGGGCACACCCACTCCTCCCTCTCCTGGGGAAGGGAGCACCCCACTCCTCCCTCTCCCGGGAAGGGAGCACCCCACTCCTCCCTCTCAAGGGGAAGGGAGCACCCATTCCTCCCTCTCCCGGGGAAGGGAGCACCCCACTCCTCCCTCTCCCGGGGAAGGGCGCGCACCTACTCCTCCCTCTCCCAGGGAAGGGAGCACCCCACTCCTCCCTTTCCCAGGAAGCGCCCCACTCCTCCCTCTCCCTCCCCTGCATCAGCACCCTTCCTGCTGGAGGTGTGGTCTGGAGAACCCGGCACCTGCACGCGCCCAGCCTGGAGCCCGGACACATCTGTCAGTGTCAAGGCCACACCTCCGTGCCTTCCGAATCTTTAAGCTCAGCGTGCATCTTCTGTCCGTTCCTAACAGCAAACAGCACCCACCCCCTACCCTGCAAGCACGCTTGCCCACGTCAGTCCCTGCGTCCAGTGGCCCTCACAGCTGGGGAACTGCTGGCTGTCCACACCGAACTCCTGGGAGTTCCTCCCACCCACTTTGCTACTGTTGCGCTCAGTGTCGGCACAGGGTACTCCCACTATCTGTAGCCAACACCTATTGCCACAATCAACCACACCGCGCAGTGCTGGTGACTGCTGGCTTTTTAGCAAAAGGAGCAAAGAAGGAAAAGTGACTGGTGGCCGGCACTGGCCAGCCACGGAGACACCTCCTGCGTGGCTCTGCAGACGCCACTCGGGGGTGTCTCACAAGTGACAGAGCCGGTCGCCCGTGATGGGCGTGGCCTGCCCATGGTTCCCGCAGAACGCGCTGCTTGAGAACACGAGTCACTAAAGTTTCCCCGTAAAGGGCCAGGGAGTAAACGCTCCAGGCTGTGTGGGTCGCAGTCTCTGCCGCGAATCCTCAGCCTGACAGACGAGATACAAACAAACGGGTCGGGAAAAACCTGACGCTTCGTGTGAATTTCATCAGCCGTGCACGTGGTACTGTGCATTACTCTCCTGGGGCCCGTGCTGTGGCGTAGCAGGTAAAGCCATGGCTTCCCATGCTGGTCTCCCATATCACAGCGCCGGTTCGAGTCCCAGCTACCCAGCTTCTGGTCCAGCTCCCTGCTAATGCACTTGGGAAAGCAGCAGAAGATGGTCCAAGCACTCGGGCACCTGCCACCCACGCGGGAGACCTGGATGGAGTTCCAGGCTCCTCCTGGCTTCAGAGGAGTAAACCAGCAGATGCGAGATTCTCTCTCTCTCTCTCTCTCTCTCTCTCTGTCACTCTCTCTGTCACTCTGCCTTTCATATAAATAAAATAAATCTTTTTAAAAAGTCTTACTCTTTTTTTATTTTTTCCCAACAATGTAAAATCATAAAGACCACTCACGGCTCGTGGACTCTATGAAACCAGGCTGTGGGATGTAAGTTCAGACCCTCACCCTGGCTCGTGGGCGAGGACCACCCGGCACGCGAGCCTTACAAGGCCGGTGGAATTGCTTGGCTCAGCTCCGCCGAGGTGACTGCAGGTGGCACTCAAAGTCACCCACAGGCTCAATTTTTTTTTTTTTTTTTGACAGGCAGAGTGGACAGTGAGAGAGAGAGAGAAACAGAAAGGTCTTCCTTTGCCGTTGGTTCAACCTCCAATGGCCGCCGCAGCTGGCGCACTATGGCCGGTGCACAGCGCTGATCCGATGGCAGGAGCCAGGTACTTATCCTGGTCTCCCATGGGGTGCAGGGCCCAAGTACTTGGGCCATCCTCCACTGCACTCCCGGGCCACAGCAGAGAGCTGGCCACATGCTCATTTTTAAGCTGACCAGCTTGTGGCCGTGAGCGATTTTATAAACACCCAGGTGACACTGAGACAGCAGGAAAGAGGCTCCCACCCTGCGGCGGGGGAAACTAGCAACCCTCCAACGCGCCAAGTTTCTCTAACTTGTATTCTCGTCTGTTTGTGGGAGACACTCGGGACTGGGAAGCCCGGAATGCTGGTTCTACATGGGTCCCACCGTATTTAAAAGGGGTCATGGCTTAAGAAATATTTAGGATCTGCTAACAGGTCCTGGGCGGGGAGCCCCCAAACCTGAGCCACCCGCAGGTGTGAAGACACCCCTTTCCTACAGAGTGTCACCCGCAAACTTTCTCTTCCCAAGTTGGGTGGAGGTGGGTGGGGCTGGAGATGCCGTCCTAGGGGAGTTCTGATTGCCGTGGGCCTTGAACCATGACCTGGGGCTGTCCATGTGCTTGGGCAGACAGTTCCGTTTCTGGAAGAAGGAATTTGGCAATTTAAGGGGTGCGGGGGACCTGCGCCAGCGACTCGTGTCCGTGAGCCTCTCCTCCATGAGCTGCCGTGGCCTGCCAGGCAGACTCGCCAGCTAGTTAGCGGCCTCCTTGACAGCTGTGGACCCTACTATGCCTGCAGGGACCTCTCGTGCCCTCCAAAGACGTACAAGAAGCCGTTAAACCCGGCTGGTGTTAGATCGGACAAGGTTAACTTGTTCTTGCTTTGGGCCAAAGACAAATCTTGCAGAGTAGGAAGCATAAACCAACCCGTCTTCAGAGAAAGCATCGAGGCTCCCGGGAGAGCAGAGCGCGAATCCCCAGGTTCACAGACCGGGACTCGGCAGGCATTTTTGTTTTATAACGAGAAAACTCGCCAGACGGTTGTAATCTCGTGTTGATTCGACTGATCAAAATAAGTGTACGTTTTTATTTTTGAAAGGTCGGGTGCAAAGCCAGGGAGTGAGCCCTGACGTCTCCTGTCGTCTGCGCATCAGGGCACCTGTCACCCGACGACCTCTGAACTCCTTTGAGAGAAAACAAGATGGAATTTCCAGAGAACGCTCCTGGAAGAGTTCTAGACTGCTCAACCGCACAGGGCCCTTGCACAGACGCTCTGAACGAGGCAAACCCACAGGGCATCCGTCTGTCCTCCGAGCCTCAGCGTCAGGTAGGGCCCCTGGCAGCTGGGAGGAAGGTTTGTTGAATGAATGAATGAATGCTCCCCTCCTCCAGCTGAAGTCCCCTTTCGGGGGCACTGGTTGGCTGTCGGCCCCCGGGAGGGAAGACAAAGGTCTGAATGAGCCTCGAATTGGCAAAGTGACTCAGATTCTTGGAAAATGCCAGTCTTGTTTTCCACTTTGATCCTCTATTTTGGGAAGAGTCGCGGGGAGCGGTCTCCTCCAACATGTTTGGGCCTTTCTTGGGAATTCTTAGCAAAGGGCCAGTGGGCGAGCCGAGCACCGGCGGGCAAACTCCCTCCTTCCTGTCCTGGTTTGAGTTAGCAGCCGGGGCGCTCCGGGCTGTTGCGTCACTGCAGTAAATGGGCTCATTGTCCCGGCCGCGAAAGGGACGTGTCCCCGGCAGGGACGAGGAGGCGTCTCTTTCTCTCTCCTTTTCTATTTCTGATGTCTATTAATAGATGCTCCGGGATGGAGGGGACTTTTGGTGGGGGCGAACGCTAGGCTTCAAGTGAGGTCTTGCCGGCGTCAGGTGGCTGTTTCCGGGGTGACCCGGTTGTTGGGCGTCCATCCCTGACTCGTTCGTGTGGGGAAGGAGACCAAGTACCCATGGCAGGTGGGAGCATCCCGGCTGCATCACCTTAACCTCAGGCGATGGGTGTGGGATGGACCCACCGTCCTACCCAGGTGAGGGCAGGCAGACCATCACCCACCACAGAGCCAGGATGGGAGGCACACCTGTCCCAAAGGCGCCACAGCTCCCTTTCCCACGAGAAATCTCAGCAGCGTGGAGAATGATTCTCGGGGCCAGCACGGGGGCGTAGTTGGTGAAGTCATAGCCTGTGGCGCCAGCATCCCTTATGGGCACTGGTTCAAGTCCCGGCTGCTCCACTTCCAATTCAGCTCTCTGCTGTGGCCTGGGAAAGCAGTAGAGGATGGCCCAAGTCCTTGGGCCCCTGCACCCACGTGGGAGACCCGGAAGAAGCTCCTGGCTCCTGGCCTGGGATTGGCCCAGCTCTGACTGTTGCGGCCACCTAGGTGTGAACCAGGGGATGGAAGACTTCTCTCTCTCTCTCTCTCTCTGTAACTCTGCCTTTCAAATAAATACATAAATCTTTAAAAAAAATCAAAAGAACTGTACTATTTTTATACTATTTTGCGCCAGGTGAGCCTTAAGTGTCACATAACTAAGGTTTCAGCGATCATGAATAATCGGTCCTCCCCATCGGCAGCTCCCGCCCTTGCAAACCTGCCTTCTGGGTAAAATTGACTTGGAATCTCCAAGCAGTACTGCGGGAGTTTGTGATGGGTCTCAGGCACGGGCACAGCCAGGAAACCTTGACGTCCCAAATACATGTGTTCCTAACGGGGACAAGCAGGGCGCTGCTCCGCCTCTCGTTCCCTGCTGTGCAGAAGGGCGTGCTCTCTGTCGGTGACTGCGCTGTTCACGCGACCCCTGGGTGCAGCGCCTAGCGTGCCGGCTGGCGTTCCTACGGGCAGGAGGCTATGATGGAGAATGTCTGCCTCTCACGCTGGCTCCTCCGGCACGATGAGCTTTGTCCAGGCACGAGTGGCCGTGTGGTCACTGTTGATGAATCACAGCGCATATGAAGTAAGGTGGCTTTAAACACAAACACCCGAGACGCAGTTATGGATCCATCAGCCGACAAAACACCGTGACCTGAGGCTCACGGGAACCTGAGCCTGTGCGTCCCCCAGGCGCTCCGGACTGAATGTGCCCGGGCAGGCTGGCGGCAACTTCTCCAAACACAAAGCAGCGGCCGCAAGGTGGCCCGGGCACACAGCTGCACCTGCTGGCTCCCGCGCTGTCCGGCTGTCTCCGAGCTGCGTGGCAGAGGAAGGATCGCGGCAGGCCAGACACATGCCCTCGCGGGCCCCTTTCACGAGGCCTGTGCCCCAGGAACCGCAGGCTGCCCTCAGCCCCGGCTTTACCTCGCCGGAGGCAGGTCCCCTGATTTCCAGATGAGCCGGAAGGAAAGCAGCCCCAGGCCCGCGTGGCTTGGGCGTAGCCCCTTCCTCACTCGCTCTCTCGCCTTCGAGGTGACCTGGAGCGCTCCCGCCGTCGGCTCACCCCAGCGTTTCCAGACATCCCTGCTTTCCACTGGGGGTCACACGTGCCCCCCCATACCAAAGACTGCTCTCCTGTCTGCGAGGGAAGGGTGGAGATAGCGCAGCGGCCCTCTGAGGGCAGCTGGCGGGGGGCTCACAGCTCAGAGAAAGCTACTTCTGCTCTCTACGCCTCAGTCTCCTCACCTGTGCAATGGGCATATTAACCGTACTTTTACTATTCTCTAATCACTAGGTGGGCCTGTTTGATGAGGAATTAAAGGCAGGGCGTTGTTTATCAGGACAGTGGTTAGGAAGCCCCTGTTCTAGCGTGTGGCCTGTACAAAGTGCTTGTGTTATAAAACTAGAACCTGGGAGGGAGGGTGCTTGGTGCAGTGGCTAAGGTGCTACTCAGTGTGGTGGTGCAGCAGGGGCAGCATCACCTCCAACACCAGCACCCAGTGCCCGCATCCTAAAAGTGGGTTCGAGTCCTGGCTGCTCCACTTGAAATCCAGCTCCCCGCTGATGTGCCAGGGAGAGCAGCAGATGATGGCCAAGCACTTGGGCCCCTGCACCCATGTGGGAGACCCGGATGGAAATCTAGGATCCTGACGTGGGCCTGGCCCAGCCCTGGCCACTTCTGCCATTTGGGGAGTGAAGGAGTGAATCTGTGGATGAAAGCTCTTTCTCTCTCTCCCTCTCCCTCTCTCTTGCTCACTCTCTGTCCCTCCCTCCCCTGTAATTCTGCCTTTCAAATAAAAAAAAATCTCAAAAAAAAAAGAAGGATGCTGCCTGGGCTGCTGGCTCCCCTCCTGCTCCTGCTCCAGCTTCCTGCTGACCCACACCCCGGGGGTGACGGTCCAAGCAAGTGAGAGGCTCAGGCCAAGTTCCTGCCCCCTAGCTAGGGCCTGACCCGCCCTGGTGGTCCAGGGCATTTGGGGATTGAAGCAGCAGAGGGAAGATCTCTCTCTCTCTCTCTCTCTCTCTCCCCTCTGTGTGTGTGTATCTACCTTCCAAATAGTTGAAAATGAATACATAAAAATTCTGAAAACAGAACCTCAGAGGTGGCTGTCAGCAGTTGGAACAGCGGCTGGCGCAGAGGGAGGGGGGCGGAGCGCTGTTGGGGGAGGATGCTCACTCCCCCTGACTGCAGCTCACTGCACCCCGACTGCAGGAAGGCTTGTCCAGGCCAGCACTGCCCCCAAAGCCCAGGCCAGGACCTCAGGGAGCTTGGGGGAACGTTCTTAGCCCAGGAGAGACCCACTCTGTAGGCCCCGCCCTGAGAGGGAGGCCCTCCTGAGATCCTGCACCCTCGTCCCATCTCCCTGTGGCCCCAGTCCTGACCCTGCTGGGGGACCGGAGAGGCCCAGAGGACGCCAGTGTGGCCAGCGGGCAGGGCAGGAGCCCTGGGCAGGGGGAGAGGAACACCCCTCAAAGGGTGTCCTGGGTCGGGTTAGACGCCTGAGTTTTATTTATTTCTTTTAAGATTTATTTACTTTATTTGAAAGAGTTACAATGAGAGAGGGAGAAAGAGGAGAGAGAGATCTTCCATTTGCTGGTTCACTCCCCAAATGGCTGCAACGACCAGGGTTGGGCCAGGAGCCAGGAGCTTCTTCCGGGTCTCCCATATGGATGCAGGGGCCCAAGCTCTCGGGCCGTCTTCCACTGCTTTCCCAGGTGCATTAGCAGGGAGCTGGATCAGAAGCGGAGCAGCCGGGACTGCAACCGCCACCCATATGGGATGTGGCGGCGTAGCCACCGGCCGGCCTGGCCCCCTAAGTTTGATTTCAAGGTGATAAGGAGCTGTTTAAAATGGAAAGATCAGAATGGGGAAGGACAGATGCCATTTCTACTGTGAAAGAGCGATTTGGGCTTAAATGTTGAAAGACTCTGTGTGAAGTCACTTTAAAGTTCATGGAAAGCGGAATTAAAAGGTCTATTTTGGTGCAAAGGACTTTTTAGTTCCATGCATTTTTTTCTGATTGTACATTCCCCATGAATTTTTTGAAGACTCCACTGCATGGTTTTCGAACTTTTCTGTACCAATCCATAAACTTACCTTTCACCCCGTCTTCCATGAACGCACACTCGTGTTCTACTCTGGCACTCAAGTCGCTGGTGCGAGGACTTCTGGTCTCCCAGCTGCTCAGGCCCAGGGCCCCCCACGGCCTCGCCAGCACCCCACGGCTTCCCACGGCTCTTAGCCCAGCCCACTCTGAGGTCAGGAGGGGGTGTGGTCAGAGTTCAGGGTCAGTCAGGGGAAGCACCCAGAGGCCACACCTGGAGTCTCTGGCCCCAGCCCGCTGGGTTAGAACGCTCAGCCCCAGGTTCCCCCCACCTGCTCCCCGCACCTGCCACTGTGATATAAACAAACAAACGCTCTGGGACAGCACATCTTCCTAAAGTAAAGTGTCAGCCTTCTGCCCAACACACCCGCCTCCCTTCCAACTTCTCCTTCTGTCCTGTGACCCAAACACACACGGAGTCAGGGCTGTTGGTTGGCGGATTTTGCCTAGGATGCCCAGTTAGGTTTGAATTTCAGATAATGTGCACTTTTGTTTAGCATAAGTCTGTTCCGAATATTGTACGGGACACTCACGCTAAAAAAAAAAAAAAAAATTCTTGTTTATCTGAAATCTGTAACTGGGCGTCCTGTTATTTTATTGGTGGATCTCGCCCTGGTGACGCAGGAACATGTTCTCTGTATTTGCTCTGCTTAAAAATAAATAAATAAATAGCAACAACTTTTTATTTTCTTGAGCTGTTGAAGTGGCCTCTGCAGGGTAGGTCAGCACCTCGCCTGCCGGCCCCCACCTTCATGCTTGGAACTGAGAAATCTGAGCCCGAAGGACCAGGGTGTAAATACCTTTCTGAATAAGCAGGGATCTAAACAAATCAATCTGCTCCCGCCCCAGCTCCGCCCCGGCCCTGCAGTCAGTTTTCTTCTCCGTTACCGCACCGGCTCCGCAGAGGCAGGCTGTAGCCGTCCACTCGCTATCCTGGCCATTTTCTCTCTGTTTGATGCTTAATGATGAGATCCTTGCAAATGGCATTAAAAAGCATTCCTTGTCAGTCACCAGCGCCCCCAGGCACCAGCAACCTCGCTCGCTCGCCCTCCAAAGTAATTAACGGCAATCAGCCCACTATGCAAGGGGTCTGTGGGACCCCGGATTCCAGACTCCACCTCCGCCGAGGCAGGAGCCAGCGTCCCCCTCTTTGATGTAGGACAGCTTCGAGCCGCCCAAACCCAGCAGAGCCTGCTGAGGACGCAAACCGCTGCGAACCGCTTCAGAGCAGACAGCTTGCTTTCAAGAGCCAGAAAAACTCTCCCAGCCCGGAACACAGAGAACTCTGCCCCCTTAGGCTGTTTGCAGATTGTTTATTTCTAGTTCCTCGAAAAGATTTGCAGGCAACAGGAAGGAGGAGATGACAATGATTAGCTAAAGGTGCTCTTGGACCAACACAAACGGGTTTTCTGAGCGACAGAAAGAGAAATCAGACAGCAGGAGCTCAACTCGGAAGCATCTTCCCACCCTCTCAAGTCTACACATTTTCAAACACTCGAGAATGTTCCAGATCTGCGTCAGTATCCAAAACCAGGACGGAGCGTGGTTTTCCCTGGGGTGGGCATCTTGGAACTGGGGAGTCGCCGGCCAGGTGCACAAAACTGTGCAGACAGCAGGCTGGAGACTTGAACAAAGTGCTCCGAATCCCCCACCCCTCCTCCAGAGTGTGTAAAAGGAAGTCAAATGCGGGGGGGGGGGGGACCAGGGGGCGCTAAGAGAGACAAAGGGTCCAGTGAGCTGAAATGCCCAGGGCCCCTCCCATCCTGCCTGGAATCACAGTTGTAATCACTCTTGTACACTGGAACTCCTCTGGAGGGGGAGCTCGCGTGGGAACTGGGGGAGTCCTGCCCACACCTCCTCGCGTGGGCAGAGGGGACACACGGTTTGTTCACTTCTCTGCAATCTGCCTGGTTCAGGGCGTGGGCGGGGCTGAGATGGAGAAGGCTACGTGGGTGATATCCGGGAATACGGCAAATATGCCCGAGCAGCGCACCGTGCCTGGTGGCAGCACCTGTCCTGGGTCTGACCTCTCAAACCAGCCGAGGCAGGGACGCTGCTGCCCGGGCGCAGGGAGCCCACGGCCTGCGGGGCAAAGTGACTGAGGGCGGCGGCAGGGTGACGCCAATCAGAGGGAGGGCGGCACCCCAAATGAGGACACAGACCCTCCCCTATTCACACAGGATAAACACACCCCGCAGGCTGCAGGCTGCGCCCCCTCCCCTTAATGAGGATAAACACCCTGGGGCCCACCTTCCTGGAATTCCTGAGTCCTGGCTCAGTGGGAGCTCCGAGCCCTCCGTTCCTAACCTGGGGGGGAGGGGTGCTCAGATCCTAGCCAGGCTGCCAGCAAGCACATGCAAACCCTCAAACCTCTTCACAGGTTCTGTTGACCAGAACAATGAGAAAACGCGGATGGGGCAAAGACGTAGGGGAAACGAACGAGCTGATTTGGGGAGCCAGGCTGAACGGGTTTCTTTGAGACACAGCCTGGCACTGGGCTCCAGCATCGGTCAGTGTCAGCCAGGAATGGAGCAGGCACACTTTACCTGGGGAGAGAAGCATTCAGGCAAACACGGAGCGAGCCAGCCGGCCCTCCGTGCCGGGTTGGCTGCACGGTGGCTCGTTCCTGCCCGCGGACGCGCGAGTGACTGGGACAAAGTGCAGAGCCATCTGTACAGTGTGTGGCCTTGAAGGGTGGATGCAGTGGACACGTGCAGGAGAAGGCAGGGGGCTGCGGCAGTGGTCGCCCCGGGGGGAGACACACTGCCGGGAGGCGGCCGCGGTGGGGGGACTTTCCACTCTCTCCGTTAGGGGGTGGAAAATGTGTACCACATACACAGTGTTTTATTGGCTTTGCATTAATGTCACTGAATTCCACTTCTGTTTTGTGTCTGAGGACACATTTGTCCCCTACACTGCAAGCCACCGGGCCACCGGGTAGTGCCGCCCCAAGCAGGGGCCGCACTCTGTCACGATGCCACTTGCTGTCATTTCTGTGCCCCGTGTCATTCCCGACTGCGGCTTTGGCACCTCCAGGCAGCCCGGTGCACGGTCAGCTGTGGAGGGGGTGTGACTGTAGGGGAGCCAGCGGACGCCAAATTACTTCTGATTGTGGTGGCTTTGCCGAACGGAGAGAGGAGCAGCCACAATCAGACCAGAGGCCCCTCTCCCGGGCGCCCCCAACCCCCGGGCCTCTGCCCGTAGGAAAGAAAGCTGGGGTCTCAGCGTTCGCCGCAGCATCAAGGCGGCAGCGCCAAGGGCCGATTTTATGCCGGCTCCCGCGCGACCAAGGCCAGAGCACTCCAAGCCCTACGTGCGGGCTGTGCACCAGAAACGTCTCTCTCTGCCGCTGAATAGTAACCATTCATCTATGGGGCGCCCGGAACAGCACCCAAAGTCGGTGTGTGCATTTGTATTCCTAGCGACGCTGTGTTAAAGGGGCCCATCGGTGGGCGACTGCTGACATCAGGGAGGACGCGTTCCCACCGCAAAGCAGGTCACAGCCATTTGGAGCAGAGTAGCCGTGCGCATTCCGTGTCTGCTGGCACAAGATGTCAGCGAAAGCAGGCTGTCACGCCGCTCCCCCTGACATCCCAACAGGGCCACGCGTGCGGCACACGTGTGCGGCAGCTTATGTAACCGCACGGGGCCAGGCGGTGACGCGGGGGTGACGGCTTTCTCTGGACTCTGCGGGGAGGGCCCCCGCGTCCCGGAATGCAGCTGGTTCGCTTTAAAACGGAGCGGTGGCTTCCACCGCCAGGGCAAAGGGGAGCGCAGGTGACCGCCCGCGAGCCGAGGGCGGCCGGGGGCTGGATTCGTTGATGTCCTAGGAATGCGCTCAGCTCGGGTCCAGCGGACGCCCACCTGCCGTGCTGCGGGGCAGACCCGCACATTCGGAGCTGAGGGGCTGAGAGCGCTGGTGCCCGCACCCGAAAGCACCGCGCGCACCTCCGAGCCCGGACCGCGTGAAACCCCCGCGCCGCAAGCCGCGAGGGTCGGCCGCGGCAGGCCGAGGCGGCTGTTCCACGCACCCGACGTTGCCTCCGAGAAACCAAATAACCGGGTTCTATGGGGGGAGGGGTGGAGGCGCCCCTGTCCCCTTCCTCCAGAACGCTGAGGCGGGGGCTGTTTTGCTGCGCGCTGGCAGGGGCCCCACGCTGGCTTCTGGGGAGGCGCGCAGGTGCCGGCACGGGGGCCAGTGCTGGGCGGTCCGGACCCCGAAGAGAGAGCAGCTTCGGGGAGGTGGAGGGGCCTCCCCCGGTCCCGTCGCCACCCCCGCTGGAGGCCTGCGGCGGCCCCAGCGCCCAGCCCCGCCGCTGACCCCCAATCTGTCGCTCGACCTATTCAGAGCCGAGAGCGGCGAGGCGGCAGCGGCCGGGCCGCCAGGCCGCGCGGCTCCGGGCCGGCGAGGCCCCCTACGGCTCCCTGCGCCCGGCCCCCGCGCCGCCTCCGGGCGCCCCATTCAGCCGCGCCTGCATACGAAAGAGCCGGCCATTAGATCATCGTAATTATCCCATTGACGTCGCCCGGGGCCCCCGGGGGGCGCGGGAGCCCATCAAACGCGCGCGTAATGAGACGCCGCGGGCGCTTTGTGCCGCGGCCCCTTTCAGGCGCATTCGCCGCGCTGACCCCGACCCCGGCGCCGGCAGCAGCAGCCCGGAGCGCCGGCGTTTTCCTTGGCACGCACGGGGCGCGGGCTTCCTGCGCCGGCCCCGGCGAACGCCTGCGGGCGGCGCGCGCGCCATTGTGCGGCCCGGCGCGGCCGCTTTGTCCCCGCGCGGCCCCGGCAGCTGTCGGCGGCGCCGCGCGCTGTGACGAAAGGGTCCTCCCCGTGTGCCCCGCGCGCAGTGAGAAGGAGGTGACTTCTTCCCGAGTGCTCCGCGAGGGGCGCCCGTGGGGAGCTCCCGGGGGCCGCCCCCGCGCTCCGCGTCCGCGCGCCGCTGCGAACTTCTTTAAGAATCCAGAAAAACTCCAGAACAAGCAGGATCCATTCGGCTCCAGGTTGAGAGCGCGGCCCGGCTCGCACGCGGGGCCGCCGGATCCCTTCGCCCCGCGCGTGGTCGGCCGCGCGTCTCTCCTCCCTGCGCGCCGCGGCCCGACGCGTGCTGCTCGGCCACGGCCCCGAGAAAGATCCGCTTGGCGCGCAGCGCTGGCGGCTGGGTGAAGGCTGCGCACGCCCCCTTCGCGACACATTTTCTGCACGCGCGGGGTTTGGTGTCGTTCTGTGTGACCGCAAGCGTAACTTGATCTGCACACAACTGGAATGAGAGTGTCAGTTCAATTCGCCATTGGCCAGGCGGCCAGAGCTCAAAGAAAATGGCATCGTAGGGCGCCAGGACTTGGAAGAAAAAGGAGATTTTTTTTTTTTGTTAATGGTTACTGGTTACCCACGACTGGAAACCCTTATCCATTTTGTGAAATAATACTGCGACTCCACTATTCCCCATATGTTCACATGAGTAGGGAAAAAAATGAATTGCTTTTCAAAAAAAAAAAAAGCATCTATTTTCCAAAAGGCGGCTCAGAATGGGTAAAGTGCCCCTGGACAGGAAAACCGTGGCTGTTTTCCGTGGTTGGGCTTCGCCACCAGCGAGTGCAGCCCACACCAAGTCGGGTAGCAGGTTTTCATTCAAGGCAAGAAAAACAAAGTTTCAACAAAGCGCAGATGCGTCTCCAGGAAGCAGGTTCCAGTGTGCAGAGCAGTCTTGTGTCTCGGTGGCGAAGGCAGCCTTCGGCTTTCTGTTCACGATTTGGCTTTGGTCCTGGACGCTTCCTACCTGACTCCTGCCACCTCCGTGGGGCTCCCATGGCCTCTCAAAGCATTCCCTGTGTCTCCTAAGGTTTCTGCCTGTGACCCACCCGGGGCCCCATCCCTGTCACTTCAGTTTGTCACCACGTGAAACCACTCGCCTGGGGCTTAGTGTAACAAGTGAATGGACTTAAAAGGCTTCCCCACCCCACCCCACCCCCCGCCTCTCCTTCTCTCTCTGTGTAACTCCAACTTTCAAATAAATGAATAAATCTTTAAAAAAGAAAGTTCACCTTGCCGTGCCTGCCAGGGTTCTCGGCGAGGCAGACAGACTCAGGAGAAGCAGTGCCCAGTGTTGATGTCCAGTGCCCTCCAGGAAGGCCCGCACCTGTGCTGAGGGCGCCTGGGGCTCAGCCCCTTGACGCTCACACGGGGTCACCAAAGTCCCCCTCATCCAAGATTCCAGAAGTCGGCTGTGCACAGGGGAGTGAGTGGGAGGAGGGAGTCGAAGGAGCGGACAGCCAGGACACACACTTAGCTCACAGGAGTGAGTAACACGGTTGTTGGGATGGACGAGAGAAGGTGTGTGGGGAAGGGCTGGGGACAAGAGGGGACAGCATCCTGGTCTTCCGTGAAAGAAACAGCTGAGAAGACATGAAATGACAGTAGCCATGTGTCAGGTTACAAAGTCCCCATTAGCGTCACGGGGGGCGGGGGGAATGGGGGGTTGGCCACTGGGCTTAGGAGAGGTGGGAACGAGGAGAGTCCATTGTGCTGTGGTTATAAATGCTAAGTGCCTTTGGTTTCCTCAGTTGTCTGCTATAATTTTGTGTAAAAGATAGGCAGAGTGAACAAGTAAGGGGGAAAAATTGAAGGCAAAATCACACAGGTCAGTAGGCAGGCTGCAGGTGGATGGGGGAGGAGGGTCCCCCGGAGAGGAGGAGGCGGAGGGAGGGTTTTGTCAGGCAGACAGTCTGGGGGACCCAAGCTTTGCAAACTGTCCCCACCTTGGTGCCATCTGCAGGTGTCTGAGGCACAGGGACTGGGCCTTCTCCTCGCCTGAGATCTAGCACCGGTCCTCAGGCAGGTGGGAGCTGGCAACTGAGAGGGAGGGCGGGGCTGAGCCCGGGAAGTCGCCTCCATTCCGTTTGGCACCTGTAGGATTCAGAGAACAGGAATCATAAAGGGTAGAGCAGAGGGAGCAGGGTGTTAGGATGCCCGTGTGCCCCACTGGACGCCTGGGCTCAGTCCTGCTTCTGCCCTGGTTCCAGCTTCCTACTGATGTGTTCCTCGGGAGGTAGGTAGCAGGCAATGGCTCAGGGATTCGTGGATTGAGTTCCCAGATCCTCGCTCTAGCTGGAGAGAGAGCTCTCCCATCCAAGGGTTCACTCCCAAATGCCCTCAAAGACTTGGGCTAGGCCAGGCACTTGATCTGTGTACATTTTCTTGCCAGGTTTGGCAAGTGAAAAATCCAATATTTGGGACTCACAAATACAAAAGAAGAATTCATTGTTCATCCCAAATTCAAACTTGACTGGTGTCCTGCAGTTTATCTGGTAACTTTGCAAGTAACCCTGACAACAACAACGGCGGTAATTATCTCAAGTCCAGCTGACCAGCCTCAGAGAAGTTAAGTTACTTCCCCAAAGCTGCGCAGCAAGTTAGCGGCCATGCTGAGGCCGTGTCTAGTCCATCGCCCTGACTGGTCTCAGGAGCACTCCTTGGTGGACTTCCAGCCACATCACTGCGCACCTACTACGTGCCGAACGCGTTTGCCAGGCACCTACAGCTCCCGGCAAAGCCAGTCTGAGTGTCCTTGCTGCCAGGGTGCAGGTGAGAAGCTGAGCCAGGCTGCGTTTCATTGCCTTGACCAGGCGACGTCACGGAACTGCTCTGAGCAGAACCCAGACTCCTATCTGACCCCGCCTCCGAGTCAGCTCCCGGAACCACTACCTGCTGCGTAGCAGAACCGACACCAGGTTCCGGCACCTTCTGTCCTGCCCACCGCCCCTCCAGGCGTGGTGGCCACAGTACGGAGCGGGGGTGCCTTGACCCAAGGCTGTGTACGTGTAAGTGGCTCCCGATGCCAAGGCGCCACTGGGCTAAGCGGAAGCGTGGAAACCTCATCGGGGAGGAGCAGATTCTGAGTTCTGTCTGCTTCCATCAGTGTAGAAATGGAAGCTGGGCGGGGGAGGGGTGCCGCTGCTTCCCTCTGCCGAGAATCTTCTGGAACAACACACGAGGCCTTGTCTCAGGGGTTGACACAGAGGAGGGAAGAGACTTACAGCTTTGCTCCACCTCAGGGGTCGGCAAAATGATGCGGAGAGCTGAGAGCGCGAGTAACCTTGTGGACGAGCACACCGCTGTCCGGGACAGGGCAGGCGAGCCAGCGCCAGGCTGCGTGTGGACGCCGCGGCCCCTGCTCACCCCGTGCTTGCTGCCCCACGTTCTACCTGGCCCTCCGCAGATGCCCCACGGCCTCTCGCCCTTGCACTCTGTGGACAGCTTCTGCTGTGTGTATCCATTTCTCATCAGGGGGAAGACAGACACGGGCAAAGACTGTCACTGGGCCGACCCCATTTCCACAATGGTGAATCCAAGCCCTTTTCTCGTCCCGGCGCTCGGACAGGCAGTTCAAGGTGAAGGTGGCCGTGGAGACCTCCCTCGCCTCTCCAGCCTCTCCTGGCCTCTCCAGACTGTGCGTGCGCTGCTCCCATCATCCGAGCTCTGTGGTGGGAAAGACGCGGACACCATGAGGACCTCTTTGGGGGCTTCGATGCTGCTTGCTTTTGTCCCGCGTGCTGTGTGGACCAGGAGACAGGTGGAGCTGCACTCTGGACTGATGGCTCCTTGGAGCTGGTGGTGTCCCTGACTCATCTCCAGTGAGCCGGGTTCCAGTGGCTGCTGGGACAGCCACCACAGACCTGGAGGCTTGAAACCACAGGGGTGTGTCCAGGGTAGGTCTCGGAAATAAAATCCAGGTGTAGCAGGACACCCTGGGGACACACTAAGGAGAATCTTTTTCCCGACTTTTCTGATCTCAGAGGCTGCTTCCTGTTCCTTGCCTGTGCGCTCTTCCTCTGCCTTTATAGCCAGCAGTGCACTGTGGCATCTTCCACAGTCAACATCTCTGTCTCTCTCCCAGCCTCCCCGCCTCACTTTTTGTCCCCTCGCTTTTGCAAGGACCCTTGCGATAGCACTGAGTCTCCGCAGGTAACCCAGGCTCGCTCTGTCTGTGGCCTTGCAGGAGATGGGGGACCAGGGGAGACTTTTTTGGAAAATGCTTCTGCCCCACATTTGCATAAGGCCTCCGGGAAAGCTGTCCATGCATCCCATGCTGCAGGCAGATGGAAGTGTGGCTGCCGGTCAGGGATAGCTGATTTGCCCCAGGTTGCAACGCTGAGGGCAGGGCGGGGCCCAGGACTCCGGCTGCCAGGACGCCAAGCTTTCTGAGCCTGGTGCCCTGTTATGTAAAGTGGGATGATGACGGTGACCAGGCACATCCCCCCTCTCCCCGCCCCGGCCCCGTTCGGGTCCGGAGCCTCCCATGTGCCTGGCCTGGGAAGTCAGAACAAGGCAGGCAAGGCCCCTGGCCTCTGGAGCACTTCAGATGGAGTTCGATGCTGTGAGATCCACAGAACAAGTCACGTGACCGTGAGAAGTGAGGGGAGGGAAGGGGATTTGATGGGGTCCGGGCCGAGCTCATGCGAAGAATCAGGAGAAAAGGGTGAGCGTCAGGCAGGGGTGGGGCAGTAGAGGTGGGGGCAGCAGGGACTCCAGGGTGAGTGTTGCCCCGGGTGAGAGAAGTCTGGACAGGAAGTTCCCGTGGATCCACAGGAGCCGACACCAGCGGCAGGTGCGGGCACTCGGGGCTCAGCAGAGGCCGGAGGAGGTGAGAGTGGAGCAGCCTTAGACGGTGGAGGGCTGGCCGAGGGCAGAGCAAAGGCCCCGGGGAGGGGATGAGCTTGGCCCCTAAAGCAGGGTCGGCAAACTCTGGCCCTTGGCCGCCTCTGCCTGACCACTGAGTTTTATAAATAAAGCTTTATTGGCAGCCGGTGCCACAGGCGCCAGCACATGAGGTTCTAGTCCCAGTCGGGGTGCTGGATTCTGTCCCAGTTGCCCCTCTTCCAGTCCAGCTCTCTGCTGTGGAGTGCAGTGGAGGATGGCCCAGGTCCTTGGGCCCTGCACCCCATGGGAGACCAGGAGAAGCACCTGGCTCCTGGCTTCGGATCACCGCGGCGGCCATTGGAGGGTGAACCACCGGCAAAGGAAGACCTTTCTCTCTGTCTCTCTCACTGTCCACTCTGCCTGTCAAAAAAAAAAAAAAAAAAGAAAAGAAAAGCTTTATTGGCACACAGCCACCCTTACTCTTGGACATAGAGCACTGCAAAGGGAAGGTTGAGGTAGCAGTTGACGTGGAGACCAGATGGTGGCCAAGTGGGTGAACCAAATGCCTTGGTCTGCCGATGGTGGGACACAGGACTTCCACATTAAAACTGGGACGGGACGGGCGCCAGCACACCACACAGCCCCGAACATTTACCACCTGGCTCTTTGAAAGAAAGGGAAAAATAAGAGAGTTATAGAGAGGAGGGCAGACCAGGAAGGCCCTCATTCCCTTGATCCCATCCCGGGGCAGGACCTAGTCACCCGTCCACGCCCAGCTGCAAGGGAGTCTGGGACATACAGCCCCTCTCCTGGCCGCGCCACCCTTGGCAGAACTCGCGCCATGTCTCGGGCAAGCCCCAGCTTCTGCACCTGCGGCCCCAGCCTGCTCAGAGCTTTCTGGATCCTTCCCATCAAAATGAATTCCTCCTCTCCTGAACTTCCCAGGAAATGCAGCTGATTCCCTTATACCGTCTTTGTTTTCCACCTTGAAGTCTATTATTCTGTTCCCAGGAGCTCCCTCCATCGTCCATTTCTTGGGCCTCTAAGACACAGGCTCTGCCAAGGGTAGGGAGGTTATTTATTTATTTGAATGGCAGAGCGACAGAGAGAGACAGAAATGGAGAAAGAGAGAGAGGAAGAGAAATCTTCCTTCTGCTGGCTCACTCCCCAGACGGCCGCAACAAAAAGCCAGGCGAAGTTGAAGCTGGAGCCAGGGACTCCATCCGGACTCCCTGGATCTAGGCCATCTTCGACTGCCTTCCCAGCACATTAGCAAGAAGCAGGAGTGGAAGCCGAGCAGCTGGGGCTCAAACCCGCACAGCCACATGGGACGCTGTTGTGCCCAGATTGTTAGATCCCCACAGAGACCCCCGGAGAGTCGATCACACCGAACTGCACGAGCAAGGTTTATTCGGGAGTACAAGCCGCGACAGGGACCCCATCCAACCACCCGGCACAGCGGAGGAAGGAGTGAGACCCTGGTCTTTGTTTGGGAGAGGTTTTTTTTTTTTTTTTTTTTTTTTTTTTTACAGGCAGAGTGGATAGTGAGAGAGAGAGACAGAGAGAAAGGTCTTCCTTTGCCGTTGGTTCACCCTCCAATGGCCGCCGTGGCCGGCGCGCTGCGGCCGGCGCACCGCGCTGATCCGATGACAGGAGCCAGGAGCCAGGTGCTTCTCCTGGTCTCCCATGGGGTACAGGGCCCAAGCACCTGGGCCATCCTCCACTGCACTCCCTGGCCACAGCAGAGGGCTGGCCTGGAAGAGGGGCAACCGGGACAGAATCCGGCGCCCCGACCGGGACTAGAACCCGGTGTGCCAGCGCCGCTAGGCGGAGGATTAGCCTAGTGAGCCGCGGCGCCGGCCTGTTAGGGAGAGTTTTTAAAGGAAAAAGGGGCTACATCAGCAGGAACAAAGAGTTACATACAGCACAGAAGCTCTGGGCGCAGGGAGTCACTCTGTTCAGCAGTCTCTGCTGTCCTTGGTCTACCGGGCTAGCTGTCCCTGGTAAGCTTTGACATCTCCGGGATGCCTGAATGCCTGCTCTTACAAGGACCTGGGTCTGCTATGGGAAACGGAGGCTGCTTTTTTTATTTTAAAGTGGAGTCACTTTGGCTCTTCAATGCCAGCATTGCGGGCAAGAGCTAAAGTGCGGTGCCACGGCACCGGCCCCCAGTGCTGCGTGCTCACGACCAGGGCAGTGCCTGGCACCGGGGCGGACATCCTGTGTGAGGGATGAGTCGGGAACAGCAGCAGGGGACGGGAACAGGCATGGCAGCCTCCTCCCCATGGGTCCCGCCTCACCAATTCCTGTCCCCTGCCTGGATCCTGAAGCCCAAGGCCTCCTAGAAGGGAGAGACCTGTCAACAATGGCAGTGCGATGTCCTGAGTCCCGTGGGAGAGGTGAGCCCATGAGAGAAGTGAGCCCGGGAGAGAGGCGAGCCCGGGAGAGAGGTGAGCCTGGGAGAGAGAGGTGAGCCCGAGAGAGAGAGGTGAGCCCGGGAGAGAGGTGAGCCTGGGAGAGAGAGGTGAGCCTGGGAGAGAGGTGAGCCCGGGAGAGAGAGGTGAGCCTGGGAGAGAGAGGTAAGCCCGGGAGAGAGAGGTGAGCCTGGGAGAGAGAGGTGAGCCCGGGAGAGAGGTGAGCCCGGGAGAGAGAGGTGAGCCCGGGAGAGAGAGGTGAGCCTGGGAGAGAGAGGTGAGCCCGGGAGAGAGGTGAGCCTGGGAGAGAGAGGTGAGCCCGGGAGAGAGAGGTGAGCCTGGGAGAGAGAGGTGAGCCCGGGAGAGAGGTGAGCCCGGGAGAGAGAGGTGAGCCCGGGAGAGAGAGGTGAGCCTGGGAGAGAGAGGTGAGCCCGGGAGAGAGAGGTGAGCCTGGGAGAGAGGCGAGCCCGGGAGAGAGAGTGAGCCCGGGAGAGAGAGTGAGCCCGGGAGAGAGAGGTGAGCCCGAGAGAGAGGTGAGCCCGAGAGAGAGAGGTGAGCCTGGGAGAGAGAGGTAAGCCCGAGAGCGAGAGTTGAGCCCGGGAGAGAGTTGAGCCCGGGAGAGAGGTGAGCCTGGGAGAGAGAGTGAGCCCGAGAGAGAGAGTGAGCCCGAGAGAGAGTGAGCCCGGGAGAGAGGTGACCCCAGGAGAGAGAGGTGAGCCTGCGAGAGAGAGTGAGCCCGAGAGAGAGAGTGAGCCCGAGAGAGAGAGGTAAGCCCGAGAGCGAGAGTTGAGCCTGGGAGAGAGAGTTGAGCCTGGGAGAGAGAGTGAGCCCGAGAGAGAGAGGTGAGCCTGGGAGAGAGAGGTGAGCCTGGGAGAGAGAGGTGAGCCCAGGAGAGAGGTGAGCCCAGGAGAGAGGTGAGCCCGGGAGAGAGAGGTGAGCCCGAGAGAGAGTGAGCCTGGGAGAGAGAGGTGAGCCTGGGAGAGAGAGGTGAGCCCAGGAGAGAGGTGAGCCCGGGAGAGAGTGAGCCTGGGAGAGAGAGTGAGCCTGGGAGAACGCAGGCATCAGCTGGCTGGGCTCCCTGGATGCTCCTTCCAGCCTGGAACGGGAACGGTGACTTTCAGCCGAGGGAACAGGTGGTCTGAATGCTCAGAGGCCGAGCCAACACTTCAGTTTTGCAAAGCGCAGCTCGGACTTTCGCAGAGTGAGCCCTGGGGAGGGTCCCCATCTACCGGCCTGAGGGCCTTGACCCCGTCCTCGGGGTTGAAGGGTTGAGCCAGGAAGTAACAGGATCTGACTTAGAGTGTAGCACTGTGACAGATGAGTGACAGCTGTCCAGGGACCTCTGCTAGCACAGGGTCGTAGGGGGGCTGGGCAACAATGACACTGAATGACGGGACCCCGGGTGAGGTGACAGAGAACCCACTCTCAGCTTCACCATCTGGGAAACAATAGGGAGTGGTGGGGACTGTGGCAGAGTGGGTGGCGCACTCCTGTCTACACCAGGGCTTCCCAGCCTTGGCTGCGTGTTCTCAGCTCTGGGCACCGACCCGTGCACCACAGGCTGTTGAGTGCATCCCTGGCCTCGACCCACCAGACGCCTGTTGTGACAAACGAACGAACGTGTCTCCAGACAGAGCCAGAGGACCCCAAGGTTGAGGAGCCCGGGTGTACCTGGCGCGGCTGCTGCCTGCTCCGGCGGCCGCTGCCCTGTGGGAATACCGACCCACGCTCTCCAGCCGCCCCGTGCTGTCGGCCTCTTCTCACATTTCATGCTAGCAAGGATTTGTTTTTTTAAAAGTGCCAGCCAACGCCACGTGTGACAGACAAAAGCTGGCCCAGACCCCACTGGCGACCTTGCAGGGCGCTGTCTGTCGCAGCCTGCGAGGTGTGAACGGGAGCTGGGAGTCGTGGGAGGCGTTGTGCTTCCTCGCACAGGCCTGCTGCGTGGGACCTTCCACGGAGCCGTAGCCTGCTCCACATTTCCCGAGCAAGGGAACAAAAGAGTGCGGCAGTGCCCACAGGTCCGGTCCCTCCCTCCACCCCGCGTTCCCGCTTGGCGTGCACACGCGGGACGCTTCAGTCCACCCAGGCCCATTGTTCGGCCCCGCCTCCCCGCGCGGGGACGCAGGAGCCCAAGAGCCCATCTGACCCCACGCATCCGCCAGCCCTTGCCGGGACACACAGGGGAGCCACACACACTGGCTCGCCCAGCCCCCTCCGTAGAGAGAAAAGCGAGACCATGTGTGGGAAAATGCCATGAGCTTTGTGGTGGTCAGGACGGCGAGTTTATGCTCCGGATAAAAGTAAATAAAACAAACCCTTGTTCCTTACAATGAACATCAATATTTATTCTTTGCACCACTGGCATTCGGGGCTGCCCCACCCCTCCGGGTCAGGACCACGTGTGGCTGCATGCTCACTCTGCCTCCCCCTTCCCTCTGTGGCTGGGGCCCTAGACAAGCCCACCTCCGGTTTAGAGATTCAGTGGGATTGCGCAGACTCGGGGATCTGATGTGGGGGTGCCCTGTCTCCCCACTGAGAGGACGTTTGCAGCCAGCTTTGGGATCCGTGGGCAGGCCCGCCACGGAAGTGACATTTGCAGAGGGTCTCCCGGTACCTGGGGCCCTCTTGGAGCCTGCACTGGGCTTCCCGATGCCCGGAGAGGCCAGCAGCACCATCTTCCCAGGCTGCCCTCCGGCCCCATCAGGTCTCCGTTGGGCACCTGATCTCCCAGCACCCTTGGCCTTGAGTGCACCTCGCTGTCCTCGTCCACCCTCTGGTGGCTCCACCTGAATAATTCCATAGAGCCCCTCCAGCCCCGGTGTGCTGGTTCTTGCTTTGTCCCCACTCCCGTGCGTGGTTTCCCGGGGGAGGCTCCGGGTGGTGTCTCTGATGTGCGTGGAACCTTCCCCGAGGAGCAGCTGGGGACCCCGAGGCAATGTGGAGAGAGCCAGAGACGACGACCTCTCTCTTCTCCATTCGCTGCATCATCTTCCCATGACACCCGGGCAGCACTGGCTGCCCCCGAGTCTGTCCCAGCGAGGGTTCTACGGCAGGCACAGGTCCGGGAAGCTCAGGAAACGGAGGAATTGGTGACCGCACTTCCATGTACTCCAGGAAGGAACGATGGCCCCAAACTCTGGTGTCTGCCAGGAAAGCCCAGTGTG
Organism: Oryctolagus cuniculus; assembly: GCF_051225735.1. Taxonomy (NCBI): domain Eukaryota; kingdom Metazoa; phylum Chordata; class Mammalia; order Lagomorpha; family Leporidae; genus Oryctolagus; species Oryctolagus cuniculus. Next base: position 4,885,559 of record NC_142877.1, read on the forward strand.
CTCCAGCCCGGGGCAGTGCTTCCCCAGCTCCTCAGGACACCGGAGACCGAGGGGTGGGTCCGTGAGACAGGACGCGCACCCAGCGGGCACCTCGTGGGCCCCACGCGTGGGCCCAAACTCCGGCACGGCTTCCCCTGAGTTGTGTGCTTTCTGAGCGAGGACCCATACTCGGGTAGATATTGCAGTCGGCAAGGCGAGACACTGATAACGCACTTGGACGTGGGCCAGCGTCACGCTGCACTGCAGCCTTGAACCGTGCTTCGAGCTGCCCAGCCTGGGGCAGTTGCTTGCCTGTGGTGCACCCGCCTGGAAGCTGAAGATGCGGGTTTGGGTGGGCGCTGGGAGCAGCGGAGGCTGTGGCTGACTCGGTTGACCATGTGTGGCTCCCTTCTCCTTACAGAAGGACGCTGCATTGAGCAGTGTGTCTTTTTCTCAAGGAACCCACCCCAGACTGAGCTGGTTTAGGCAACTGATCATCAAGAGGCGGTGCTGTCTAGAGGACCCAACAGTGGGAGTAGCCAGGGCTGGGGAAGGACCAGGAACCCAGATGCAGACTCCCAGCGCTCCAGCGCTCTCCACCTCTCGTCGGGCTTCCTGCCCGTGACTGTGTGAAGTCGCGCGCTGCTGTTTCCTGCTACGCGTGTGGCTGGCCTCTCTTGGAGATACCTGGGGCCTTAGGAGTTGTACCTTCCAAGGGCAGAGACAGCCTAATGCTGCAATTAATTAGGCCCTGCCCGAAACCAACTGGAGACTCAGGTCCCCGTCTCACTGTTGGCCAGCGCTGCGCTCCGCTCCTGAAGGCCACTCCCTCCTCCACCTTCAAAGCCAGCGACAGACGGTCTCGCCGGTGGAGTCCTTCTCCCACTTTGCACTTCAGAATTTGCCGTCCGCTACCAGCCAGAGGAAGCTCTCTGCTTGTAAGGGACTCATCCGCTTTGCCCTCGGGTCAGGACGAAGTCAGTGTGATGAGCCGCGGGAACTGTGTCACACAACCCCCCGGCCACGTCACCTGAGCGGTCGCGGGCACGGTGATCTGTAGATCCACACTGCCCGGGATCCGGGCAGAAAGTCTCAGAGGCAAGACGCTGGGGTTGTCACATGCCGCTCCTCAGGGGAGGGGGCCTTTTCCGGAACACCTGCAGCGCACTCTCCAGGGCCCCGCTGGCCAGAACTGGGGCCCAAGCCACGTCTGCTGCGAGGAAGCGGGAGCGGGAGCCTCGGGCACCTGGAGGCGGGCTTGGCCAGGGAGGAAGAAGATGGGGGACGGAGTCCGCCGTCGGGGTAGCGGTGGGGACCGTGCTGCCTGCTCAGAGCAAGGGCCTCCCCTCCCTCTTTGTCCAGTGCAGCAGCTCACTCACATCCTCCCCACAACGTCGCTGTCCTGGTGGGAAGCAGTGGCTGTCGTGCACACATAAGGACCTCGATGCCCGCCTCTCCCAAAGCCCAGAGGAGCGTGCGCGGAGCTGCTGGCGCTCGCTCTCGAGCTCAGTTAGCTTCCGGTGCACAACAACGCATCGCAAACTAAACGGCGAGCGACAGCAAACTTTAAAAACAAGTTCTTACCGTTCTATGGCTAGCTGGGCAGTCTCTGGTCTAGAGTGGCGGACGAGGGCCTGGCAGGTCTCGTTCACTTGTCTGGGGCCGCGGCTGGGGCAGGCGGGCCTGTGTCTGTGTTCCTGTCCTCCTGGTGGCACAGGGGCTTCCAGCAGCGGCAGGAGAGGGCGGCACTCACTGCAGCAGCGCTTTCCAAGCCTGGGCTTCCTGACGTCCCTCGGCCAGCCCAAGCAAGTCATGTGGCCACGCCAAGCTCCAAAGGGTGGACTGATCAGCCTGGCCTCACGATGGGAGAGGCCCACGCTCCCCAGTGGGGTCTCCACGGGGCACAGATTTCTGTGCAGCAGAGCGTTGCTTCTTGCTGGCTGGGTGGCAGCCCCCGATGCCCTCTCTCTGTTCCCTCGCACAGAAAGAAGAGGCCTTACCCATGCATCCAGCCGCCCCTGGCCAACATGGCTGTTGGGGTCACGTGGCTCCCTTTACTGAGTGCACACCGGAACCAAGAACCCACAATGCACCTGCCCGGGAAGAGTTCCATCCCGGGCCCAATCACCTGTACTCTACGGAAGTTTTCCAGTTGGGGGAAAATCCATTTTATGCCCAAAGTTTGCACGTCTCAGCATTGCAAAGTCACTCTTGTTGACAACTAAACCGAACTTCTCCTGCGACGCAGCGGATCCACCTGTCAGGGAGAGGCGTCCCCTCAGACGCCTTGATCACCTTTTCATCACCGTCTGCAGGCATCTGTCAAAATCTCTGTGCCTTATAAATATGTATAACGCAAGTCCTCATAGTTTGTGCTGGGAGAGGGTATCAATGCTGCAATTAATTAGTCTAATTTGCATTCAAGACTATACATAATTAATTTCTTCATTAAAAGCTTTCAACATTTCCTTGTGGAGAGTGCAAAAGATCATTGATGAGGTTTGGAGAAGCAATTAGTAATAAAATCTGTCAATGCCGGGCTGGGGCTGCAGCAGCAGGCGGGCCCGTGCCAGTCACGGCCGGGACGAGCCTCTGACTCGGACGTGTTCGTTTTTCTCCATCTCTCTCCCAGGCTGTCATTTTCCGTGAAGACAATTCTCTCTCTTCTTCGCCGAGCTGTTCGTCCCCCTCTTGCGATGTCTATAGGCTGGCTATTCAGAGATGCCTGACAAGTAGGTTGCTCTTGGCCTTGTGGTGTTCTGCTGGGCAGAGTCAAAAAAAAAAAAAATCCAGTACTAAATATTCCTGCAGCAGCCGCTCCAACAACACAGCAAGAAGTGGCAGCGACAACAGCCACTGCTGCTGCTTCCAAGGCACGCTGGGCCCTCACCCAGTGCTTTGGGGACTGAAGGTGCTGCTGCTACCACAAGTGACAAATCAGTCGCACCCGTCCAGTGACAGTGGCAGCAGGGCTGAGAAGGCGGGTGGGTGGGGAGAGACCTCAGGACCCACGAGCCGAAGATTGCGTCCCACCTGCCTTTCTACTCGTTTGCCGTGGCTGCTGTGACGAACAACACCATGTGCTGTGCTGTGGTCCTGGAGCCCGCAGACGGGGAAGACCGAGCTGTCCGCAGGCCCTGCTCCCTCCTGCAGGCTCCGGGGAGAAGCCGTCTCTCTGCTTTCTCCAGCTCCCGGGGCACCTGTGCGCCTCGGCTGTGGCCCCGTCCTCCAGCGAAGTCGGTGCTGGCTGGGGCATCTCCCATGCGCACCGTTCAGACTGCTTCTCCTGCCTCCCTCTTTCCTTTCCAAGGACTCATGCGATGCCACCAGGACCACGCGGATTGTCCAGGAGAATTCCCCCATCTCGAATGTAGTCGCACCAGCAAAGTCTCTTTCGTTGCATAACAAAACGCGTTTACCAGCTCTAGGCATCAGGACCTGGACACTGGGGGTCACTGTTCTGCTGACCACAGACCCTTTCCAGGAAAAGTATGTTGCACCAGGAAATTGAGATCGGGAGGGCATCCTTTAAAAAGCAAACTGGAGGGGCTGGCATTGTGGTGTAATGGGTAAAGCCACCACCTGTGGTGCCAGCATCCCACATGGGCGCTAGTTTGTGTCCCAGCCGCTCCACTTCCAATCCAGCTCCCTGCTAATGGCCTGGGAAAGGCAGCAGAAGATGGCCCAAGTGCTTAGGCCCCTGCTACCCAGGTGGGAGACCTGGGTGGAGGTCCTGGCTCCTGACTTTGGCCTGGCCCAGCCCTGGCTGTTAGGGTCATCTGGAGAATGAACCAGCAGGTGGGAGATCTCTCTCTCTCTCTCTCTCTCTCTCTGTCTCTCTCTCTCCCTGACTCTGACTTTCAAGTAGAGAGATATGTCGCTCCCCCTCTTCGTGGAGGAACGACACAGGACCCTGCGCTGTTCTTTTGTCTGCTCGGCCCTCCCCGGGTTTGCTGCTGGTTCTTCCCGGGTTGGCTACCGTCCCTCCACCTCCGTGGAAGAGCGGTTCCCCCTGCCACATTCCCCACTTCCGCGGGGGAGCGGCACACCGCCGGCCGGCTCTCTTGGGGGCTGGTCAGGTGTTCCTTCAGATAGATGTTCCCCTTAGATGTTCCTGGTGCATGTTGTCTCTCTCCTCCTTTATAGTCCTCTTCCACCAATCCCAACTCTGCTACCCACACGCCGAGTACGCTGCTCTCCTCCAATCAGGAGCAGGTCCTGCAGTTTATTGGTTGAACTGGAGGCAGCTGAGTAGAAGCTGTTTCCTCCTCTCCCAGCGCCATATTGTGGGAGAGCAGATGCATAGAATAAGTCTTAATTCCAGTAACTTAGTCTAGTCCGAGTTGCTCCCAGTTGCTCCCCACAAGATAAATCTTAAAAACAAAAAAAGCAGCAAGCCAGAGTGAATTTCCTGCTAAGTCCTCTGAGGGCTCCCCTACATTTACTCCCCAAGACCCAGGCCGGCCCGGCCCTGCACCCACCCCTCGCTGCCCGCCTCTGCTCCTGTTTCCTCTGTCTCCCTTGGCCAGGCTGACGCCATCACCCCCGTCACGCACAAGCCTCCCCCGGGGCCTTGCCCTGGCTGTCCCTCAGCGCGGCAGCTGCTTCCTTGGCTTACCTTTTCTTTTTCTTTTCTTTCTTTTTTTTTTTTTTAAGATTTATTTGTTTATTTGAAAGTCAGAGTTATACAGAGAGAGAGAGAGAGAGAGAGAGGTCTTCCATCTGATGGTTCACACCTCAGTTGGCCGCAATGGCCGGAGCTGCGCCGATCTGAAGCCAGGAGCCAGCAGCTTCTTCCAGGTCTCTCACATGGGTGCAGGGTCCCAAGCACTTGGGCATCTTCTACTGCTTTCCCAGGCCACAGCAGAGAGCTGGATCGGAAGAGGAGCAGCCGGGTCTCGAACCAGTGCCCATATGGGATGCCGGCGCCTCAGGCCAGGGTGTTAACCCGCTGAGCCACAGCGCCAGCCCCTCCGCTCACCTTTCCATCCCATCAGGTGTCAGCCCCTCATGAGAGAAGCTTTCGCAGCCCCCCTGGCGGGGGAGGGGGCTGTACCCTGCTCTGCTTTTTGGACAGCACTTCCCGTCTCCTGGCGCGCGGCGCGGTTCTCGGATGCGTGTGTTCAGCTGGCTGCGGGCGTCCCGCGAGGACGGGAATCGGGCTGCTTCGCTCGCTGTGGTGTTCCGACGCCCAGCCTGTGGCTGCAGCGAACCCGACTCTCTCAAGCCGGGGCTGTGAGAGCGCAGAGTCTCAACTGGGGACAGGTGGCTGTCCCCTTGGGGCCGAGCCGGGGGGTTTCAGGCAGGTCTTGCAAGCGGGGAAGTTGTCGGGAACTGGCAGGGACGGAGGGCGCACCAGGACGAGGGAGGAAGCGGCTCAGTTCCTTGCTGGTCTCGCCGTCCAGGAGCCCAGAGCTCCTGCGGCCAAAGCAAAGGCCTCTTCCCCGACCGACGTCTCAGCCCTGCGGCCGCTGTCCACGGGTGGGTGCGGCTGGGTTTGGCCCCCGGCCCTGATCTCTCAGCTCCTGGCCTCGCCTGTCGGCCTCACGGTGGCCAGCTTGGCTGGGTCTCCTGCATTGTTTAGCATAGACACAGGAAACTCATTCAGTTTGAGTTCTCAAATGCTTGCTCAGTGTATAGCGATATTTGTTGGCTGGCTGGCTGGACGGACGGATGGACAGATGGATAGACAGTGGCGTGTGTTACCCACGGCCCAACAACTAGTGAGTGGAGGAAGCAGGGTTTGGGTCTTTGAGCTCTTTAAGCAGCTCAGGGCAAATGCCCCACCCCTCCACCCCCACCCCCCCCATCCTGGCCCCTGCTGGGAGGAGAGGCCCGACTGGGGTTTTTCTCCTGGGTCTGCTCCCGTTTGCTTCTGAGCCATTCTCTCGCGTCCAGCCGTAAAGGACTTTGTGGTGCGAGGCTCATGGGAGGCGAGGAGCAGAGCCAGCCCTCCATGCACGCTCGGCATCGCTGCTGGGGTCCCTGGCTCACTTCCCCATCTGTCAGGACCCAGAGGCTACCAGGAGGCGCCGCCTGGGCTCTGCGCTGCTTCCTTCTTCCCTCTGGGTCTCCAGTCCACCGTGGGCCGCGGGCTGCAGGAGACTTCCGGGGGAAGACGCCCGCTCCACTCTCCTCCCAGGCATGCAACACGCATTCGTCCACGCTCGGGGCGTCGCCCAAGGAAAGCAGAGCTGAAACCCTTCCCTCCTCCCAGCAACACCACTGCACGCCCCCTTCCAGGACCCGAAGGGGAGGGAGAAGCCAGGGCACAGCTCTGGGCTCCCTCAGAGGCAGGCACACCTGCCGCTTCCTGCCAGACACAAATGAGCCCCTGACCCCGGGAGCAAAGGCAGGTAGCGCAGCGCTATCTCTGCGGAGCGAGGCAGCTCCAAGAACGCCCACGTGGGCTGAGCAACAGAAAATACAGAAGCAGCGTAGAGCAGCGCCCGGGGCACAGTCATAACCATCGCTGCAGCGTAAATATCGCTGGGCCCTGGTCATGGGTCCCCAGGCTCAGCCAAGAGGTGACGCCAGCCTTCGCAGAGGAAAAGGTTCTTTGAATTTAGAACAATCAAGGAGTCCCAGCTACCAGCAGGAAGCAGCTCTGTGTCCACAGCTAAGGAAGAAAAATCTCTTTATTTTTAAAAATAAAAAAACACTGAAAACAGCCAGCAGTCCAAGATCTCACTTTCTTCTCCCGAGCCGCTGCAATGTCCTGAGTCCCTGAGGAATACAAAATATTTTTATATTCATTCAAATGATCCACATCCAAAAATAATCTTCAGGTGCTCTCCGCCTCCCTCCTCCCGCACACCTGTCCGGAGGCAAGCCCAGCGGGTAGGTCGTCTGCTGTGTGGCGGCCTCCGTATAAAATCCCTCTTTCTGGGTGCTCTAAGTTTGAAGGTTCCCTACGTACATGTTTACGTGTGTAGCCATGTGATTTTGTCACGCACTGAGGCAGAGCAGCAAGTGCCAATTCACGGTCAAAGGAGAAACCTCGCGAGAGGCGGCAGGTGTTGTCATACAGGTAATCGGACCGTACTGGGGTGTGGTGTGGCCAGAGGGATGAGGGCAAGCCACTTGGGGTGCTGGAGATGCCCGGATGCCCCACTTATGATAGAAATCAGGGTCCCCTGGTTAGAGCCGCTCCAGCTGTGAGGCACCTGATTCCATAACTAATGCGACATAACTGACCTGGGGCCTTGACCTTCCTCTCTGGGGGCACCTTAGCCAGCCGCTGCTGGGGAAGCTCACATGGGCGGGCCCACACACACCTGGGGCCCTGCCAGACTAGATGTCTTCTTTTTTTTTTTATTTTTTGACAGGCAGAGTGGACAGTGAGAGAGAGACAGAGAGAAAGGTCTTCCTTTGCTGTTGGTTCACCCTCCAATGGCCGCCGCGGCCAGCGCTTTGCGGCCGGCGCACCGCGCTGATCCGATGGCAGGAGCCAGGTGCTTCTCCTGGTCTCCCATGGGGTGCAGGGCCCAAGCACTTGGGCCATCCTCCACTGCACTCCCTGGCCACAGCAGAGAGCTGGCCTGGAAGAGGGGCAACCGGGACAGAATCCGGCGCCCCAACCGGGACTAGAACCCGGTGTGCCGGCGCCGCAAGGTGGAGGATTAGCCTAGTGAGCCACGGCGCCGGCCAAGACTGGATGTCCTCTTAAAGCCTGTAGGGGAAAAGGGACAAACTGGGCTGGTTTCGATCTGCTCCTCATGACAGCAACGTCCAGGCTTCTCCCTTACAGACTCTGAAATGCGAGTTAGGCTCTGACCCCGCCACTCAGCAGAGACTTAACTAGAATAGCAATGGGTGGGTGGCCGGGCACTGGACCTCCTGCAGCCCTGGAGAACGGCCTTCCGTGTTTTCATTTTCCACTGACCATAGCCCATTGAAGAAGGTGCCAGTGTTGCCCCCATTTTTCAGGTGATAAACTGAGACTCGGAGCCTGACCCTCTGCCCAGGGGTCGCCAGCGCGTGGCAGAGCTGGGTTCTGCTCAGCGCAGCTCTGCAGGGTTTCTGTGAATGGCCACCCCCCATCAGTGACCATCCATGGAGCTCCTCCCGTGGCACACATCGCACGGTCCTGGACCCGCCCTTGCTCTTCTTGGATCCTGCAAGGATACTCAACAAGCTGCAGTGACGTTGTACAAGTAGCCCAGTTCCATCTGGCAGAGGCTTGTCTTGGAGAAGAGAAATTAAATAGGAAACTTCACAACCCACCCAACTGTAAACGTCTGACATCTAGGGGATCGAAACCGCATGCACGGGAAAGGCTGGGCAATGGGTACCAAATCAGAGTCGGATACAAGCGATTAGTTCCTAGTGTTGCACAGCGTGGGGGGGGGGTGGAGGTCACAAAAACCGAGTGCATATTTGAGGCACAACAAGAAGAAAGGGGTTCCCAATCCTGCAGCAATGACAGAGAGGGGCAAGGCGGGGACCCCGATTTGGTCAGTGCACATCCTGCTCATGAACCAAAACTTCACACTGTGTCACACAACTACGTGCGACTATTGCGCATTTCAAAACTCCACTCTGTTGGCCCCACAGAGAAAACTTGGGAGAACCTCCGTGGCCAACAAACACGCCTTTGCTTGGATCTAAGAAATGCCCTGGCGCTGTGGCGTAGTGGGATGAGTCACCACCTGACCGCCAGCTTCCCTGCGTGCACCTGTTTGCATCCCAGTCACTCCACTTCCGATCCTGCTCCCTGCTAACGGCCTGGGAAAAGCAATGGAAAATGGCTCAAGCATTTGGGCCCCTGCACCCATGTGGGAGGCCTGGGTGAAGCTCCTGGCTCCTGGCTTCAGCCTGGCCCAGCCCTGGCCGTTGCAGCCTTCTGGGGAGTGAACCTGCAGATGGAGGCTCTCTCTTTGTCTCTCTCTCTCTCTCTCACCTCTTTGTAGCTCTGACTTTCAAATAAATAAATAAAACTTTTTAAAAAATAATGTCCTGAGCTGTGGTCTCCGTTATTTCTGGAACCCCCAGGTCTTGCAGATGAGGCTGTGGTTGGGGGCGGAGGCTCTTGGCCCAGCGTCTACAATGGTTAACGGGCAGATTCCGCACTGTGTGGCAAGGTGGGGAAAAGCAGGAGTAGAAGCAGATAATCAATCAGTCAGTTAGTCCAGAAGAACACACATTTCTGAATTCTTATCTCTGATCACGGAGTGAGACTCCTCCCCGCCGCACTTGAAGTAAATCTCTGATTGAAGGCCAGTATCCTAAATGCCTCCCCAGGTTTCTATTTGAGAGACACAGAAAGAGAGTGTGCCTCCATCTGCTGGTTCTCTCCCCAAATTCCAACAGCTGAGGCTGAAGGGCAGTGGGAAATCAACCCAGCTCTCCCGTGTGTGTGGCAGGGACCCAACCACTTCAGCCATCACCACTCTCTCCCAAGGTCTGCATTGGCAGGAAGCTGGTGTCAGGAACCAGAGGCAGGACTCAAACCCAGGGAGCTGGTGTGTTAACTACCGGGCTAAACACCCACTCATGCACAATGTTTTAAATGGGTGAGTTGAACGGACTCTGATTCATAAGCTATTGGGCACTGGCACCATCCATCCACCCATCTATCCATCCATCCATTCATCCACTCATCTAAGCTTCTACCACATGCTAAACACTTTTCTAGCAGCTAAGTACATATCAGGGGACAAAACAGGCAAAATCCTTATCCTCCCAGAGCTTAAAATTAAGCAACATTTTAAAGTAAAACAAGATGTGTCTGACAGCAGTAAGATCTTCAGAGAGACATAAGCCAGAGGAGGGCCCGAGGGAGCTGGGCATTGGTGGGGGTCAGAGTGACCTTTGAGGGGAGCCGTGGAGGGAGTGCATGGCTGTAGGGAATGTGCAGACAGAGAGAAGAGAGGGTGCGAACTGCCAGCAAGGCCCATAGCTCAGACGCAGGAAGTCAGACAGGCACCGGGCGGTGAAATGGGCAGAGCACGGGGTCCTGGGGCTCCTCGAGAGCTTTGGTTTCGCCCTGGTGATGGGAGCCTCAGGGGCGGTGATGAGTCCTGCCGTGGCTTAACAGGACTCCTCTGGCGTCCAACGGAGAACCGGAGGGGGCCGGCAGGGAGCTGCTCTGGCATCCTAATGCTCTCCGCGCGCCTTTTCAAAGAGGAAACACCGCCAAAGGAAGTCTGCCTTCGCAGGACGTGGGTGGGCAGGACCAGCACCCAATAGCTTACGAACACTTGCTATGGTTTCAATGATGGCCCCCACCAAAACTCATGCTGAAACGAGCTGCCTTTGTGACGGTGTTGGGGGTGGACCTTAAAGAGGGGATCCGTCCAAGAGGCTCCTCCCTCCTCAGGGGTCCTCGTCTCTCCCTCTCCCCTTCTTGCCCTTCCACCTCCCACTCCTGCCAGATGCCAGCACCTTGACCTTGGACTTCCCGCTACCAGACCACTAACACCTTGCTACTCTGCATAAATCAGCCAGTCGCAGGCTTTCTGTTAGAGCAGCACCAAGTGGGCTGTCCATGTTGTGCGATCGTGTGCATTTGTTACCTAACAGGACTCACGCTGGAACCAAGGACTCCACGGAAGAATATCTTTGTGGTTTTCAAGGCTACGGTTTCTATAGGAAGTGTTTACTTTCCTGCCCAACCTTACCCTCTCCCTAGTGATACTCACTGACTGTGTACACCTGCCCTGCGCCCCCGCCCCAAAGATGAGGTCTTGTTCCTAGACCTTGTCTAGCCCATCCAATCATAAAAGTGGAGGACAATTCATGACTGATATTCAAATTGAACTATACCTATTTTAGCTGCATAGCAGGGAGGTATTTTACAGGGTTGAGTTGTTACGAGGACAACATCTAGCATCAAGCAGGCCTTGCCCCAGAGCTACAGTAGTGCCTGGAACACAGTAGACACCCATGACAGATTTGTCGGATGGACGGATGGGCGGATGATGGATGGATGGATGGGTGGATGGGTGGTGGGTGGGTGGATGAATGGATGATGGATGATGGATGGATGATGGATGATGGATGGATGGTGGATGGTGGATGGGTGGATGGATGGATGGGTGGGTGGATGGATGGATGATGGATGATGGATGATGGATGATAGATGCATGATGGATGGATGATGGATGATGGATGGATGGGTGGATGGTGGATGGTGGATGGAGGGATGGGTGGGTGGGTGGATGGAGGGATGGGTGGATGGTGGATGGGTGGGTGGATGGATGGAAGGATGGATGATGGATGATGGATGGATGATGGATGATGGATGGATGGGTGGATGGTGGATGGAGGGATGGGTGGATGGTGGATGGGTGGGTGGATGGATGGAAGGATGGATGATGGATGATGGATGATGGATGATGGATGATAGATGCATGATGGATGGATGATGGATGATGGATGATGGATGATGGATGGATGGGTGGATGGTGGATGGAGGGATGGGTGGATGGTGGATGGGTGGGTGGATGGATGGAAGGATGGATGATGGATGATGGATGATGGATGATGGATGATGGATGGATGATGGATGATGGATGGGTGGGTGGATGGAGGGATGGAGGGGTGGATGGGTGGATGGGCGGGTGGATGGATGGATGGATAGAAGGGTAGATGGACGGATTCCTTCAAATCAGGACCTAATGTGACTCTTACAACAAACTAAGTGGAGAAAATTTCAGAGTTGAAGATTTTATGCATCAGGAGGTTGAGGGGATAAAGGCAACCTTTGCACGGGGTGGATTTAAATCAAAGAACATGAAAGAGCCGGTACAGGGCAGGTGTGCGGCTGCAGTGTGAGGTCACACCCTTCGCAGAAGGCTTTGACTGACAGCCCCAGGAGCAACCCTCCCTCCCCTTTGTTGCTGAGGGGATTAAGGGCTCTGCGCAGAGCTCTGAGCCTTCGTCCCGGCTCTCGGGGGCTGGCCACTCTTCATGGGAGCTTGTGCTCCAGGGTTAGCAAGAATCTGGAGTGTCGTCACCAATCGGACAAGAGGCTCGGCCCAGGGCTGCTAGAGGGCTGGTCCCGGGCCAGGTCGGCGAGGGAACAGAGAGAACCAAGTTCTGCAGATACCAGAGGCACCCCGCCCACGATGCGGATCTGGCCCTCTGCTTCCGAGGCACCAGGTTGAATAATCCACACGCACACAGCTCTAAAGACAACAAATAGAAACGTCACGACGAGTGGTGGGGAGGGACTTGCAGGGGTTGACCTGCCAGCGAAGTTCAAGGGCAGGCGTGACGATGTCACCCAGTCGTGCCCAGCCCTGGCCGGCCCTCCAGAAACTGCAGAGAGCACAAACCACCTAAAACCGAGACGCAGACCGCGCCAGGCGGCTCAGTGGGAGGAAAGGCCCAGACATTCTGCTTCTGCAGCAGCTTCCCTGCAGGGAGGGAAACGGCGGTGAGAACGGACGCCCAGGTCCCGAGGCTCCATCAGCGTGGGGGGGCCCGCTGCCTGTAGTCCATCCATCAGACACGGCGCGGGAGGACCTCCGAGGCATGGACGGCTCAGTCTTGGTCAGGGTGACTTTGCACCCCACGGAGTGTGTGAGTGCAGCATTCGGGGGTCACTGAGTAGAACAGAGAAGATGGGGAATGGGTCTTAACGATGCACAACTAAGCATTGTGCTGCAACGGACAGCAAATCTACTTCACATGGGATTTACTGGCTCCGAATGAAAAAACTCAAGGATGATGTCAGCTTCAGTCACGGCTAGGTCCAGCAGCTCACGGTCCCATCTCCTAGTTCTAGTTCTAGTTCTTCTCTGGACCTCTTCTTCATCTTGCAGTGTGAGTCTTGATCCACAGGTCTTCTCTTTGGAAGCAAAATGACACAGGCCACTTCAAACTCCCCCTTCTTATGTCTACTCATGACTCAGCACAAGGGGGCTTCATGCCCCCATTTCAGTAAATAGCTCTTTCTATCACTTGCAAAATAATACTGAAAAATTTTAGTATAGTCTTAGATTTGTAGGAAAACTGCCAAGATGGCGTGAGAGTCCCCATGTGTCCCATTCCCGGTGTGTCTTCCACGATTACCGTCAGACGTGTGGTACTCGCCCGTCAGTGGACGAACGCCGGTACATCGTTCTGAACGAAGCCCGTGCTGCATCTCCTAGGATCCCGCCCAGGCCACGACACTTACCCATCAGGGCTCTCTCTGCTCGGCTTCTGATGACATGAACACTTGGGAGTTCTCTGCTATTTCTCATGAGTAGACTGGGCCGTGGGTTGGCGGAGGAAGAGCCCAGGGGTGCCTTTCTCATCACAGCATCTCAAAGACACTATGGACATGAGTTGCCATTCGACCTTGACCTTGATCGCCTGGCTGAGGTCGTGGTCGTCGGGCTCCTCACCCTTTCTCCCTCTCGCCGCGCTGTGTTCTTTGGAGGAAGTCACCGTGCAGCCCACACGGAAGGATGGGAGGCTCCTGCTCTTGGAGGAAAAAAACCCATTAATTGGGATTTTCTGCATTTCCCCTATTATGTATTCGACCACTTACTTCGTAGGTGTGGGCCATAACCATGTCTCCTAAACTTTGGGTCATAACCCAACGCTGCTCGGCGCACCGCACAGAGGAGTCCTCTGCCTGTTCCTTTGCTTGCCTAGCGCTGCCCTCCTGCCCGGCGCGGCAAGATGCTCCAGGCTCACTGACTGTTTCCTGTCTGAGTTGGAGCATCTGCCGTTTTGCCCGAGACTCCTGACTCCTTTTGTTGCAAGACCTGGGCTCTGGGCTCGCTGTGCCTGGGCTGGGGGCGGGCGTGGCTATCGCTTCCAGGCCTTCTCCCCACTGGCGTTGTGGCTCAGCGGGTTAACACCATGGCCTGGGGCACTGGCATCCCATATGGGCACCAGTTTGAGAACCGGCTGCTCCACTTCCGATCCTGCTCTCTGCTGTGGCCTGGGAGAGCAGTAGAAGATGGCCCAGGTGCTTGGGCCCCTGCACCCATGTGGGAGACCCGGAAGAAGCTCTCCCCAGAGAAGGAGGTATCAGACACTCTTTCTGTCTCCTGGACGGGGCTTCGGCAAGGTCCCAGTTCACTGAGCCACTGTCTGCATTTGGAAAGGGGCGGTACCTAGCGGCCACAGCCAATCAGAGCCCACCCTGAGGCTGGTGCTGAGCCCCAGCTGGATTCAAAGTGCTGGGGGAAAAACCCAGGAGGGGAGGTCTTCCCAAGGGCACCCACCAAGGAGAAGCAGGAGCCTGAGGCTCGGCCGTGAGGACAGCGCCACGGGGAAGGACCGAGGACCCGTCGGAAAGGAACTCTCTCTGGCTCTGCCGTTTTCCAAGGCCCCTCTCCTTCGGAGAAAGTTCTGGCTAGTGAGTGATTCGACTCAAGAAAATGATGGATGTCTGGAGCATCTATTCCCAAAGTCACGTGTGCATTTAATGAAATATTTTTAATCTTGTCCTTCAAACCATCCGGCTTGTCTCCTAATAGGTTCCAATTAAATCTTTTTTTAAATTACATTATTGTTAAAGCCTTTGCCGTCTTCACATGATTTTCCCCCCACCGCTCTGAGCCCAGCCCTCTCGAAATTGCCTCGCCATTCCGCTTTCCTATTAAAAAATGGAAAATTGCACAATTCACCTAATTAGTCAAATTTGAATCGTATGTGGCTATCACAGCCCAACGGTTGAATTTCACACACCATTTGAACAGATACGGTGGAGATGCCGCTGCTGACTTCCCCCACACTCCAGCGGCACCGTTCAATTACAAAAGGGATTACTGGGCTTCCTGTCTCTGCCGCTCTAGCAATATGCTATTAACCTTTATTGATTCGTGCTTAAATATATTCAAGATGGGTACATGTTTGCAAATCTAATGTGCTGGTATTTAAACAGAAATATTTCATTAAATGGATTTTCCTTTTTAAATGAAATTTGCCAAATGATTATAAATGACGGGAGACGAGTTTCGAACTTGAACGAGAGAAGGTTCTAGAAAGGTTTTCTGTGCTACTGGGTGGGTGGGTTGAGGAATGAGAGATTTTGAAGGGAGAACACACAGCTGCGAGGCAGAGGTCTTGGCCTAATGAGCCAGTGCCCGTGAGTGCAGCTCCCGTGCGGGGCTGTTGCGGGTGAGTCCACGCGTGGGAGGGGTTGGGGCACCTGCAGGAAGCAGCCGCCACAGAGAGATGACAATGGGTGCTGGTGTCTGCCGAGGATCCACCAGCCCTGTCCGTCACACGCTACCACGAGTGAGGGTTTGGGGAGAAGCGTCTGCCACTTGGGGAGGCGTCACAGAAATGTTGGCAAAGGAAACTTCCAGCCGTGCTGGGCGCGGAGAAGCCGCCACAAGCTACAGAATCCCGATGGCTTGCACCTGTGCGCACCTGTGCGCGCTTACAAGGCACCTGCTCGGCATGGGCACCTTCCAGATGGGGGCACCTGTGTGGGAGCCGCAGCCACCACCCGCGTGGTTTGTCCTTGGAGGGGCAAGACAAAGAGTCGCTTTCCAGGTGGCTTTAGCAGTTGCAC
Organism: Oryctolagus cuniculus; assembly: GCF_051225735.1. Classification (NCBI taxonomy): domain Eukaryota; kingdom Metazoa; phylum Chordata; class Mammalia; order Lagomorpha; family Leporidae; genus Oryctolagus; species Oryctolagus cuniculus. The sequence goes on from NC_142877.1 coordinate 4,901,004, forward strand.
AAGTATTTAAGTGGGAAGTGAAAGTGCAAGCCAGAAGTCACAGGCACACACTGACCTGCACGAGCCAGGATGTCCGGTGCCGGCCCAGAAAGCTCGGTTCCCTTTGCGGTGGACACATGAGGACGCCCTGCTGCCCCGGGCGGGCGGTGTTGTCCTCGCTTAGTGGTGTTCATGTCAGCTCACCTGCGAGCGCGGGGCTTGATGGAGCCCGGCCCAAGCACTTACCGCCTGCCGCCGCAGCTGTTATACGGTGAGATAGCTCGGTGATGGCTGCCAAGGGCGGCACGTGGCACTGTGCCCCGCGCGCCTCCAGGGACCGACACCGCTTCCACAGTCTCAGAGTCACCTCCCCGGCTTCTCTGTTTCCTGCTCGTCCTCTGGCCGGCCGGTCGGGAGTTCTTACCGGCCACACGGCGGGGAGTCGCTTCCCCTGCTCCGAGCCTCTCCCTGCTTCAGCCTGGCCCGCACGCCCTCCTCATCCTGCAGCCTGATTGATGAGCCCCCGTAGGAAGGCGGCAGGTCCGGCCTCTCACCTGCTCGAGCCCCCAGCACCTTCCCCTGCGGAGCAAAATGCCGCCCAGGGCATCGGCCCCTTCTGTAGCCTCAGCTGCAACCCCACTGGTCACTGACCGCCAGGCCGTGGCCGCCGAGGGCCACTGCTCTCCCCATGGTTCTCCCTGCCGCCAAAGCCGTCTCCTCCCAAAGCCGGGTCTCCCCGCAGCAGCGCACCTGTCCGCCTCCGGGTCTGCTCCGCTGGGTTTCTCAGCTTTGCTCTTCCCGACCACGGTGGCCCGCACACACAGGCTCCCACACGTCGAGGGCGACGTACGCCCGGGCTCATCAGCATCTCCTCTGGCCACACGGGGTTTTGTAGCTGAGAAAAACAAGGCTTGGAGACATCGCACAGCTTGAGAGGGTCCCTGTAGGCACTCGGTTTGACGTGACTGCAGCCATCTTGGCCGTAACCGCCATCTTGCCGGCTAGGTAACCATGATCTTCATCCCACACTCTGGGATGAGCAAAATCGTCTAGGCAGCTGACAGGCATCCCGTGCGAGGCACTGGCCCCTGCCCTGTTGGTGTTTCCTGAGAAAGCCTGGTTGGCCCCAGCTGGCCGCGGGCCACCCTACTCTAGCCTCACATGGAAACCCTTTCCTACCGCCTTGGGGTGCGAGGTCCGTCTGTCTTGGGGCCGTGCTTCCGTCCAGAGTCCCTGGTACATTTCACACCGGGTAATCCCGGATCCGTCCTCTTTCTTTGGACTCACAGCCGCTTCTGCCTTTGGTTCTCGGACATGGGGCTTCCCCACCCCCAGGCGTTGGCCGCAGTGCCTGCGCCGTGAGCCACAGACACGCAGTCCCTCTCGGTGCTCAGCGCTGTCCTGGGGCTCCGCCTGGGCCCGCTCTGACCAGGACAGCGCTATGCTGCTCCTCTTCTCTGCTGTAGCCTGGGGGCTGCAGAGCCTGCCTGGCACGAAGTAGATGCTCATGGGCGCCGTGGGAAGGGTGGGTGCACACGCATGCATTGTGTCCTCCAACAGCCCCCAGGGGAGGGGCACGGTCTAGTTCCATTCGACAGGTAGGAGAAGGAGACGGGGAGCGTGCGCGCTTTGCCTGTGAGGGTCGGGGAACATCCGTGAGACTGCATCTGGGCCCTGAACCGGGAACCGTCTGCCTGCAGGCCTGGGGTGAGCGGTACAGCAGTGAACAGGGCAGCTCGCGGTCAGGGGGGCGGTGAACATCCAGCCAATCACGTGAGAGAGGACTCCCGACCTCACATGGAAAGCAGTGGCCCACAGGAGCGGAGCTAGACCAGGGGCCGCAGGAGATCATCCCTGGGGTCAGCACCTGGCCCGCAGGGTGGGTTGTGCAAAGATGCTGTGGGTGAAGGGGGCAGTGGCCCAGGAGAGCCGTAGCAGCGGCCGGTGACAGAGGAGGGACGAAGCAGGGAGTGTGTGTGTGTCCAGGGTGGGATTTGACCTTCAACGTAGGGGCACTGAGCAGCCAGCAAGGGGTTTTAAACCCTGTTTAAATCGGGAGAGGCTGAAAAAGTTCCCGGCCCCTGCCTGGCACCTCTGATTGGGCACTAGCCTGGAGGAGGGCGTTCCCAACAAATGCAGAGTCCCAGGCCAGCAGCCAGCGCTTCCCACTGGGGGGGGTGGGGGCGGAGCCTGGGGCGGGCTGTTCACAGCGGCTACCTGGGCTCTGCTGACCAGGAGGCCGGAAGAAGGGGCCCCTCCCACCTGGATGCCGCCTTTCACCCTCTCCCGGAGCACTTTCTGCAGACCAGAACCGGAGAGAAATCTGGAAGAGGATCAGAGGAGAAACGCGAGGGTGCCAAGAAACGACTCCCAAAAGTCAGCCGAGGATTGCAAAATGAAGAGGCTTCCAGCTCTGGGGCGAGCAGAAAGAGGCCCTGAGACGCTCGGTGTGGGTGCCTGCGGGAAGGGGGTGGGGAAAGCGGGGGTCCGGAGCGGGGAGCAGGGCCCGCTCTGCCACGGGCTGGCACGAGGCACTCTGAAGCTGCCGGTGAGCACCTAGGCGGCGCCTCGGTTGGGGTCGAGTGGCCTTGGCAGGGATGCCGACAGCCGGGTCTTCTGCGGCTCAGTGCAGAGCATGGAGCCGGCTGAGAGCTTTGCCAGGCACTCCGAACTCCAGACCCTGCGCGCGTCCTGGGTGCCCGGGGCTGCGCACGGCTGTGCACCGCCTCTGCGCCTCCCGAAAGACTGGCGAGAGCGTCTGCAGAATCGCAGGCGTGGCAGCTGGATCCCGAGACTGGGGCCGAGGGTCTCAGAGCAGGTGGAGACCCTTTAGAAGGCCGCGGAAGGGGACGGACCCCTGGGGCAATGCCCCGGAGCTCTGCCCCCTGCCAGCTGGGCAGCCTTGGGGAAGTGACTTGGCCTCTCTGAGCTGGGACCCTGCATGGTAAGTACCGAGTCAGCAGTTCTGTGAGGGACTCGTTCCCAGGACTCCCAAGAGCAGTCCACAAAACCCAGGCTCCCCAAGCTGTGGGCCCAGAGCTGGAGCCCAAAGGCTCGGGGAATGGGAACCTGGGGCTGGTTCTACCTGCCTATGTGGCCCAGGAGAGCAGCAGCCCTGGGCGTGGCCCCCTTGGTGGCAGATTTGTTGTGGTTTCCTTTGGAAGCTTCTGGCTTCTCCCTCTGTCTCCTGGATGCTGGCCCCAGAGCCACCGTGAGTTCGCTCCGTCTCGTTACCCATCACAGGCGCTTATCCCCTGTGCCGGTCCCAGAGCAAGCAGCGTGGGAGAGCGAGAGGTGGAGGGGGGAAGCGAGAGGAGGAGAGTTTAGCCTGCAGCGGCGAGCACCCCCCACCCCAGCGGGCGAGCGTCCCAGCCAAACCAGGCGACTTGCACAGTCCCAACCCTCGTTCTCAGCCCTGAGTCTTTCCTGCTGCCTTAACCCCGCCGACCCGGCATTCCCACTTAGGTTTGGGTGCTGTCTTGGAAAGCGGCCGCTCCCCTTTGTCCAGGCACCAGGAGAAGCCTCGTTCAAGGTCACAGGGACAGGGCTGTGAGGGCTCCTAGTGGGTTCCAATTCCCGGGGCCTCCGCGGTGGGAAAGACCAGCTGCGGGGAGAGTCCTGTGGGTCTGGGCCTCCTCTCTCTGACTCCAAATCCCACCTCCTCGGTGCTGCAGCAAAACGCAGATGCTGGTTAGATTGAGCGTGTGACAAACCAGGAATAATGTTTCAGCACCAGTGTATTCAGTGCGGTATTTGAGATACATCCGAGACGTTGGCGTAGGAAGTCCAAACGCGAATGGTAAGTCCAGAATTTTGGTGTCATAATGTTAGACTATTTTTAAATCTAAATATGCCCCATAAACGATATTTGTGATATAGTAAATGTTTTAGTATAGTAGCTTAGAATTCAGGATAAAAATGTTAGAATAAGTTTTTTTTTAAGATTTTATTTATTTATTTGAGAGGTAGAGTTACAGACAGTGAGAGGGTTCGACAGAGAGAGAGGTCTTCTATCCGCTGGTTCACTCCCCAATTGGCCGACATGGCCAGAGCTGTGCCAATCCGAAGCCAGCACCTTCTTCCAGGTCTCCCACGCAGGTGCAGGGGCCCAAGGACTTGTGCCATTTTCCACTGCTTTCCCAGGCCACAGCAGAGAGCTGGATAGGAAGAGGAGCAGCCAGGACTGGAACTGGTACCCATATGGGATGCTGGTGCCACAAGCGGAGAATTAACCTACTACGCCACAGAGCCGACCCCAGAATAAGGTTTGGCATAACTATGTCCCGTGTGATATCCGGGATACACTTATACTAAGTACCTTGGCATAATAAACTTGGAATTTAGTATAATAACTTCAGATTTGGGACAAAAATATTAGAAAAATGTTTTAATATAATTCCATCCCATGTAATGTTTGAGACATGCTTACACTAAAACCTTATTTGTTACTTATTTGAAATTCAGATGTACCAGGGTGTCGTGTATTTTTATTTGCAAACCTGGGGATTGGTGGCCCACTGGGCGTGGACGGTGCTCCCACCCCAGCTGCTCACGTGCCTTCTCCGAGAGGGGCAGCCCCCCACCCCCACCGGGCTACGGCATTTTCCCCGGGGAAGGGGCGTTTGTCCCAGGCCTGCTCCGAGGACCGACTTCACGCAACCCGCGGCCTGCTCACCTGTGCTGGAGGTGGAGAGGTCGCCCTCGGCTCCCGGGGAGCTGAGAGCCGGCTCCTGTAGGCCGCGGGTGCCGGAGGTGGAGAGGTCGCCCTCGGCTCCCGGGGAGCTGAGAGCCGGCTCCTGTAGGCCGCGGGTGCCGGACGTGGAGAGGTCGCCCTCGGCTCCCGGGGAGCTGAGAGCCGGCTCCTGTAGGCCGCGGGTGCCGGAGGTGGAGAGGTCGCCCTCGGCTCCCGGGGAGCTGAGAGCCGGCTCCTGTAGGCCGCGGGTGCCGGAGGTGGAGAGGTCGCCCTCGGCTCCCGGGGAGCTGAGAGCCGGCTCCTGTAGGCCGCGGGTGCTGGAGGTGGAGAGGTCGCCCTCGGCTCCCGGGGAGCTGAGAGCCGGCTCCTGTAGGCCGCGGGTGCCGGAGGTGGAGAGGTCGCCCTCGGCTCCCGGGGAGCTGAGAGCCGGCTCCTGTAGGCCGCGGGTGCCGGAGGTGGAGAGGTCGCCCTCGGCTCCCGGGGAGCTGAGAGCCGGCTCCTGTAGGCCGCGGGTGCTGGAGGTGGAGAGGTCGCCCTCGGCTCCCGGGGAGCTGAGAGCCGGCTCCTGTAGGCCGCGGGTGGGTCTTTCCCTGCAAACTCCAAAAGGCAGCTGTTTCAGGCCTTGTGGGCTGTAGGGAATCAGCCTCAAGAACTCAATTCTGCTCCCATGGCTGGAAACCAGAGACAGACAGCAGGGTCTGGGTTCCATGAAAGGTGATTGACACAAACACCTGGGGCAGGTGAAGACTGCTCGGATCCGCTTCCGACTCCGGCTTCCTGCGGACGTGCACCTCGGGGGCAGACGACGGCTGCGGCTCCGACTCCAGCCTCCGGCCGAGGCAGGCCCTGGGAGGCAGCAGAAGTGACCCAAGTTCTCGGGTTCCTGCCACTTGCATGGGAGACCAGGATGTGCTCACGGCTCCCAGCTGCAGCCTCAGGCCAGGCATTTAAGCATTTGGGGAGTGAAGCAGTGAATGGGAGCTCGCTCGCTCTCTCTCTCTCACTCTCTCTCTCCACCTCTCTACCTCTCAATTTTTGAAAAGAGCCCAATGGAAATCCCGTCAGTTTTACCTATAACGCGAGCTGGTCCTGTGTTAGCTCAGTTAAGGAAGGCCCGTGGGTATCTGCGGGCTCCCGGGAGTGAGGGGACGTGCCCAGGCCATGTAGCCGGGCCAGCGGTTTGAGCCCCGGCCCTCCAAGCTTGCAAGTGAGCTGGCTTCCCTGGGAGCCCTGTGTCAGCTCCGGGCGCTGCAGCTTGGTGGGGACTGGTCGGGGCAGTGGGTTTCCACCCTGACTCAAACATCCGCTTTCTCTACCACTCCCCGGGAAAGCAGGCATCGCAGTGGCGCCCGTGCAGCAGCCTGGGACGGGTTCTTTTGCACAATCAGCAAACCAGGGGGCTGGGCAGCCTCTGAGTCAGGGGGGATGACCGCACACCTGGAGGGTCCTGAGCAAGAGGGGCTGGGCGCTGGCCTGCCTGCCTCGCCCTGCCTGCACCCCTGGGCGGGGTCCGCTCAGCCCGGCCGCTCTGCCAACTGCTTCCCCGGCTGGCACGGATCCTGGAGATGAAACCAAACTCCTGCAAGGAAGTTTGAGCCATGCGTGCTCTTCAGCATGGAGGAAGCAGTGACCCCACGGAGCAGGGTCCTGCCCGTGCTGCGCAGGCAGGAGCGGGAGTGGGGCCACCCGCCGGGGCCACGGGGGCGGTGTTCCGGTGAGCAGTCTCTTTCAGGCTGTGCCGGTTAGGGTCGGGACGCTGACTTAGCAAGAGCAGCCTTCCCTCCTCCTTCCATTTCTTCCCTCTCCCGTTCGTGCCTTTCACGCCCTCCGGAGATGTTTAATGAGCTTCTACTAAGTGCCGCACGCTGCGCGGGTCGGAGACGTGGCGTTGCTCTAATCAGACCAGGTTCCCCGCTCAGGGAGCTCCGTGGTCAGCGCAGCTGCCCGGGGCCGGATGACACACTGGGCCTGAGTGGCAGGAAGTTCTGGGATCCATCAGTGGCGTCTTCTGTGTGCCCGGGAAGGCGAGGAGGCCTGAGACAGCTGGATTCAAACCCTAACTCCACTCCCTGTGTCTGTGTCACTGCAGTCAAGTCGAATGCTTTGTCTGCACTTGGTTTCCAACAATGGCGAGCACTGGCTCAACACGCCTGCCTCTCCCCCGCCCCGCAGGTGCACAGACAGAATGCATGGCAAGGCTTGGCCCGTGGCCCAACCTCGGTCCTGAGAGACCACACCGCGGGGAGAGTGCGGACAGCTAAGCTGGAGCTGACTGGGGCAGGAAGGGCTGGCTCTGTGCCCCCACAAGGAGGCCCCAGGCCCATGGGGACCCAGCGGCCAGGCCTTGTCTACCCTGGAAGCAATGCTGGGCCGCTCCCGGGAGAGCAGCGGCGCAGGCGGGAGAGACAGTCGGCTGCAAAGGACAGCAGCAGCCGGCCTGGGTGGACGGAGACTGTGTCCTGGATGGAGGCGTGATGCAGGCTAACAGAGCCCTGGACAGAGCCCGGCTGGCCGCAGGGACCCAGCTGCTGGGGCTGGCGTTGGTGATGCTGTGGACGCCATGATCCCATGACCCCGACCCCTCCCAAGGCCGCGGGTAACACAGGGGCCCCAGTGGAGTGGCTTGGTCGGCCTGGCAGCCTGTGTCCTGCAACACGGGGACCCTGGTCCTTCAGAGGGGCCTCCAGGCCCGAGTGATGGAGACAGGCAGAGGCCCCTGGGGGGAAGGGGGCTGCAACCCCCAGTGCCCCTGGGAGGGGCCGGCGCTGTGGCGCAGCGGGTTAACGCCCTGGCCTGAAGCACCGGCATCCCATATGGCGTGGGTTAGAGACCCAGCTGCCCCACTTCCGATCTAGCTCTGCTATGGCCTGGGAAAGCAGTAGAAGATGGCCCAAGTGCTTGGGCCCCTGCACCCACGTGGGAGACCCGGAAGAAGCTCCTGGCTCCTGGCTTCGGATGGGCGCAGCTAGGGGCATCACAGCCAACTGGGCAGTGAACCAGCAGATGGAAGACCTCTCTCTCTCTCTCTCTCTCTCTCTGCCTCTCCTCTCTCTGTGTAACTCTGACTTTCAAATACATAAATAATCTTAAAAAAAAAAAAAAAAAACGCCCCTGAGAAGGACTGCCCCCCGCCCCGCCCCCACCCCAGGACAAGGCTCTCACCTGCTCGCAGCGCAGTGCACAACACAGACGTTCACCTGCCGTGGGAATCAGCGGCCTCCGTCTTCACGTCAGCCTCTCTGCCCCAAGCCTCCCTAGCTTAGAGGCCGCCATCTTTAACCCCGTCCCTCTTTGGTCACAAACCCCGCGCTGCTCCTCTGGCTGGGGCCGTGGCAGACGACGGAGCCCAGACCTCGGAGAAGCAGCACAAGGCAGGGCCGGGCAGGAGGCGTCACCCCCCACACCTGTTCTGGCGGTCTGGGTAGTCTCCATGTAACCATATCTTAGGACATCATAGAGCAGCTCCAAGTTGCCGCTCTTGGTTCTTCTTGGCGTCGGCACACTTCCACGGTCCCGTCTGTTTTCCCAGGGCACCTCAGTGACAAATCTGTCTTGTCGCTGGGACTCCCCTGGCTCAGGTCGGCCTCCCAGGCTGCCTCACACGGGGGCGACACCTGCACAGTGTCAGGCCCCTGTGCAAGCGAAAGCGCCCGCCTCGAGAACGCGGCACACACGGCAAATCCTAAAGGCGCCTCTTTCTAGGGGGGACGCCACTTGGGAACCTGTCACCTTTCTGGCCACGCAAGGAGATGATGCACTCAAGTCATCCAGTGGGGGAGATCTTGGGGCCAGCCTCCAAGAGGACGCCTGCTCTGAGACATGACCGGCCACGGGGCTGAGCCACGGCAGTGAGCCGTGGCAGTGAGCCACGGAGGTGAGCCACTGCAAGGTGGAGATGTGATTTCCCCATGAGGTCCCCAAGGGCGCCTGGACCTCTGCCTTGCTATCGCTCGCTCTGCCCCAGGGCTGTAGCTAATTAACTCCAATTAGGGTGGGAGGGCGCTCCCTGGGGCGGGGTCCGGTCACTTGGAGCCGTTACAGAGGTTTACTGTGTACAGGTGGCGCTCTCCTGAGCCAGGCACCAGTGGACACTTGGCGAACACTCTTACTGAATCTTTCCAAGGGCCGGCTGGGTCAGCCTCAAACATCCGAGGGCAGGGGAGAATTTGGTGCAGTGGGTAAGATGCCCCATGGGACACCTGGTCCCATACTGGAGAGCCTGACGCACGTGCTGGGGGACAGCCAGCGATGGGCCAAGCCCTTAGGTCCTTGCCACCCACCGGGGAGATGTGGACGGAGACCCCAGCTCCAGGCTTCCGGCTGGCCTAGTCCTGGCTGTGGCAGGCATCTGGGGAGTGACCTAGCAGATGGAAGATCTGTGTGTGTGTGTGTCTGTGTGTGTGTGTGTGTGTCCCTCTCTGTCACTCCACCTTTCAGACAAATGAATAGATCTTAAAGACTTTTGTGGTCGTTTTTCTGTGGCCACGTCCACAAGCTGTGTAGTTCCTCATTGTGTACATTAAGATACGCTCAGCTTAAAAGACCTCAGATGGTTTTTACATTGAACTCCAAGCAATGCAGGTGTCAGAACACGCGTGTGCGTTCATTCCTTCATTGAGTCTGTCAGTCGTTCATCGGGTGTCTACCGCGTGCCCGACGTGCCTGAACACACTAAGGAGCATCGGTGAGCAGACAGAGCCCCCCGCCCTCACGGAGTCTACAGCTGCATGGGGGGAGAATGGCAAAACCACGCGCAACCAAATAAAATAAGCACGTAGGTGAAACACTAAGACTCCAAAAGCTAGCGTGGAGTGGTGGGAATTTCCAGGAAAATCCCCCTTTCTTGACATAAACCTTTGACCCGGGAGATGGGGCGACACCATTCCTAGGGGACACGAGCACAGCCGTGCAAAGGCCCTGGGGTGGGGAAGAGCCAGGCCTGCTCGAGGACCTGATGGAGATCAGCACCACTGGACCAGAGCCCGCAAGGTGGGTCAGGGCGGGAGAGACCAGCAGGGGCGACGTAAGGACCTGCGATCTTATTTCAGTGTCAAAGGACGTGTTGGAGGGTTTCAGCCTGGGAGACAGGTGATTTTTTTTGTCACTAATAGACTTTTTTTTTGGAATTCTGTCAGAGTTCCAGAGAGAACTCTGGGGCCCCTGGACCCACGTGGGAGACCTGGATGAAGCTCCTGGCTCCTGGCTTTGATCTGGCCCAGCCCTGGCCATTGTGGACATTTGGGGAGTGAACGAGTGGATAGAAGATCTTTCTCTCTCTCTCTCTCTCTCTCTCTGGAACTCTGACGGAATTCCAAATACATCAACCAGTCTTTTTTTTTTTTTAATATTTTTATTTATTATTTGAAAGTCAGGGTTACACAGAGAGAGAGGCAGAGAGGTCTTCCATACGCTGTTCACTCCCCAGTTGGCCTCAACAGCCGGAGCTGTGCCGATCCGAAGCCAGGAGCCAGGAGCTTCCTCTGGGTCTCCCATGTGGGTCCAGGGGCCCAAACACTTGGGCCATCTTTTGCCGCTTTCCCAAGCACATTGCCGGGACTGGAACCAATGCCTGTGTGGGATGCAGCATGGTGGGTACATTACCTGCGCCACCACAGCACCGGCCCCAGCCATGCTCCTTCGGGCGCTCTTTCCTACCTCTTTCTCTGCTAAAGCTTTCTCGACGCCTGGAGGCACGAGGATCCTCTGGCAGGAGGCCGGCCACTGCATGAAAAAAATTACAAGTTATTCTTTTTCTGCCCAAGACATTCGTGCAATGCTAGTTGCATGGACACGTAACAGAAGTTCACGTGTAAGTCCACACAAACACGGGGCCCAGCACCCCGACTGTTACGACCCCTGACTCCGGGGGATCGGAGCGCAGTCGGAGTTCCGGGCGTGCTGGGAGAGATGCGAGCTCGCTTCTTCCTGGAACTTTCCAGAAGAGAGGTTCCTGCAGGGGTGTGGTTTTGTCCCCGGGGCACACTAACTGGAGACAGTTTGGGGTTGTCCTGGCAGAGGGAGAGGGTGTGCAGGGAGGAGGGTGGTGCCTCCAGGAGGACGAGGCCGGGAAGGAGGCCTGGCTGGTGCTGGACGCCACGCCACGCCATGCCACGCCACGCCCAGGACGGCAGCCACGCCCCACCCCCACCCCCACAGGGAGCTGTCTGGTTCAAAGGTCAACAGTGCTGAGGTTGAGAAACTTTATTCTAGAACAAATAAAATTCATATTATAAGAACCACGGAAACACTGCACTGCCAGCCTGCCAATTTCCTGGAAATCCAAAGTTTGTACTCTTGAAAAACATCAAAAACGTCAAGCACGCTGTCTTGGGAGGGGGTGGGGGCTGTGCTCTGAGACTGCTCATGGATCCGACAGGAATTCCAGCCTCACTGGAGTTTCCGACAGACGGACAGACAGACAGACTCCCTGTGTCCCCACACGCCTCCCACGCCAGCGCCAGAGGCAGCCTCGCCCAGCTCTCGCGGGGACCGCAGACGTCAGCGGGAACCCTGAGCTGCAGAGCTCCTCCCTGGATTTCCCCAGTGTCCGCCCCAGACGCGGTGACCGTGGTAAAGGCCGAGCAAAGTCGTCTGCGAACACAGCTCCATCTGGCACCCCACTGCCCGCCCAGCTCAGCAAAGGGGGAAGCCCCACAAAAGGCCACTGGGTTTCGGATCAGCGCGGTGCGCCGGCCGTGGCGGCCATTGGAGGGTGAACCAACGGAAAAGGAAGACCTTTCTCTCTGTCTCTCTCTCTCACTGTCCACTCTGCCTGTCAAAGAAAGAAAGAAAGAAAGAAAGAAAGAAAGAAAGAAAGAAAGAAAGAAAGAAAGAAAGAAAGAAAGAAAGAAAGAAAGAAAGAAAGAAAGAAAGAACACAGCCTTCGAATTCCAAGACGGAGGTGACAGAGCATCGAACAGGGCCTGGGCAGCCGCCACGCCACCTGTCCAGGAGCGGTCCCCGATGCAGATCCTGGGGGCTCCTGCAAGCTCGGGGTCGTGCATTTTAAGAACAGGAGGGAAGGCGGGTGTCCTGGCACAGCGGCTTGAGTCGTTTGCATAGCATATTGGAGCCCAGCTCCCTGCGGATGCACCTGGGAAAGCAGCAGAAGATGACGCAAGTGCTTGGGCCCCTGCGCCCACGTGGGAGACCAGGAGGAGGCTCCTGGCTTCAGCCTGGCCCAGCCCTGGCCATGCTGGCCATTTGGAGAGTGAAGATCTCTCTTTGTCTCTCCCTCTCTCTCTCTAACTCTGCTTTTCCAATAAAGAAAATAAATCTTTTTTATTTATTTATTTAAGAAAAAAAGCCCTTAGAGGGAGCAAGAAGACAGGCCAGGACCTACCTGTCTGCAAAAGAACCCCTCCGTGGGGGGAGGGGCGAGTTCTCTGGAACCTGCAGCCTTTTTGGGGTGTGAGGTGGCCCTGACCTTGACCCCACCATGTGCCCTTGGGAATCTCCAAGTTGGCCAAGCTTGTGTGTGAGAAAGGAGCCCCTCCAGACAGCATCCGATGGGACCAGGGTTCCCCAGGGCACAGCGTGGGAAACTCTGGCTGGGTGCATCTGTGCTAGGAAACAGCGTGGAGCTTGACCCTGGCTCCTGTCCCACACGGGGACCCTGGAGCCCAGGGACAAGCTAGAGGCCACGCACAGAGGCAGGCCCTGGGTGGCCACCGCTGGCACGTGCCACGCTGCGCTGTTTACAGAGTCCAGAGCCAGGGTCCTCACAGCCCAGAGCGTGTGCAGCCACGGGGCTGGCAGCCGACCAGGTGGCCCCAAATGTCGCCCTATGTAGGCCACGCGCTCCAGTGGGGGAGGGGCTGCGGCGAGCAGACCATCTGAGCACCAGGCTGACAGCAAACAGACGCTCGCTTTCCGCTCAGAGAGAGGCTCCAGGCCGCTGCTTCCGCGCGAGCTTGGGTGTGTAATTTAAATCTTATTAAATAATGAATCTGGGTCAGTGGTAATTTATAGATTACCTTCATTAACTGGATACGAACAGCCGGCAACTGCTGCATGACTCATAGCAGCAGTTTCAAGACAGGCAGGGCCCGGCGCTGGCCGGGTGTGAGGACGCGGCTCCAATTACCTCCCGAGACGCAGAAGACAGCGAAAATCAACATGGGGTTGGCCTCAGACAACTCCCTTTCTTCCCCCCCGAATTTTCAAGCCCGTCAGGAGAAATGCGATCCATATGTTTCGGATTTGTTTGCATTTGAACCATCAAAACAGTGTTTGTAAGAAGCATTTGATGTCCATACAAGAGCCCCTTCCCGCCCTTGTTTGAAAGCCTTTGGTCTCGGAACCAGGAAGTTGGCTTGTGCCAGATGCCACGGGGCCATCCCCAGCAGGAACGCCGCACAGGCGCTCTCCCGCCGGCCACAGGGCCTGTCCGGGACCCCGGGGATCCTCAGACAGCCCCAAGGAGCGGGCCTGGCCAGAACTGACCCAGGAGGCCCCTGCACCGCGTGTAGGAAAAGCAGCTTGCGAGGACCACGCACTCCCCTGCACCAGACCCGGTGCTGAGCCCTGAGCGCCGACACACCAGGCAGGCAGGTGAATCACGCCCATTGTGTGGATCGGGAGACTGAGGCCGAGGGACTCAGCGCGGCTGAGCTTGAGGTCTGGAGTGGGATCTGAAGCCGAGTTAATGAAAACCATGGGCGAACTCGGATCAAGGGCGTGGGAACTCCCGGGAAGGTTGCAGCTGCTGCTCCCATTTGCTGGGCGTGAGGAGGCGCTTCGGCAGCCCCTCCCTCTCTCGAGCCCCTCCCCTTCCTTGCTGTCTCCCTCCCTTCTCCCCCCGTGGATGGCACTCAATTGCTTGCCTGTGACTGGTAGAAATCAAGATTTATCTGTGCCTCTTTGCGAGCGTTTGCACACACGATTTTGGCTTCTTTTGGCCGCAGCGCCTCATTACTAAGACCATTTCTGCCTGTCCAGACTCCCGCTCGCCGCCGGCCCCTGGGGAGCAGGGGGTGGCTCCCCGTTCTCTCGTCGAGCTCAGCTTAATGCCCCCGGGCATCTTTGCACACTGACCCTGGGCTGCAGTTTTGATTCTAACTCAGGACCTCCAGGGCCACGTCCCACAAGACAATAAACAAGTTCGCGGTCCTCGGGCTCCCGGGCTGAGTTCTCACACGTTCCATCTCCTGTAGTCCTACAGCCCCCGTGGCTGGAATGCCCACTTTTCACACGAGAAGACTGAGATGCGAGGGCAGACGTGGCCTGCCCCAGGAGCGCCCCCTTGCCTGCTGCCGGCGGACGTGGAGACGGGGTGCCGGACACATTTCCCGGGGCGGCCACAGCAAGTTACGGCAAACCTGGGGCTTCCAACAACTGGAATTCATCCTCTGCAGCTGTGGAGGCCGGAAGTTTACAACCGAGGGGGCAGCAGGGTTGGTTCCTTCTAGAAGCTCCGAGGGAGAGTGCGTCCTACACTGTCCCGGCTTCTGGCACCTGCCGGCTTCCCTGAGGACCCGCTGCTGTCCCGGCATCCGGGGCCACCTGGCGTCCTCTGTGTCCTCCCGGCTTCTTCTCTCTGTCTCTGCTCAGGCACTCGCCATTGGCTTGAGGCCCACGTGATCCAAGGTGCTTTCGTCTCGAGACATTTGCCGTGTTCCCAATGGGGCCGCGGGCAGATCCTCTCGGGGCTGTCAACTCAGCTCGGACACGCTGCTCACAGCGGGGCCTCCCCCAGAGGGCTCAGGGCAGCAGGACCTGAGAGTGGGGAGTGGGGCGACGTCGTGGGCACAGGGACCTGGCGGCTCGTCCCCTGCCCGGCCACTGGACAAGCAGCAGTTGCTTGCGGGGGCCTCTCCAGGCTCTGAGCTGCCATGGCTGAACTGGTGGGAACGGGCTCTCAGCTCAGGGTCCAGTGTGGGTCTGTCTCAGTCTGCAGCACTGGGCCAGGGGATGCTTGGGTCCCAGGAGTCACCCAGCAGAGCGAACCTAAGGCATGAGCATAGTCGGCCGACAGCCGCGTCCACCCTCTCGGAGCTCCGGGGGCTGTGCCGGGCCTTCATATTCCTGCTTGTGAGGTGAACTCGCGACACTCTCGAGGGAGGGCAAAGTGGCAAGACCTCTGGGGACTCTGTGCCCAGTGCAGGATTGCCCTCTGGCCTCTGTCGCACTGACATGCAGGAGCGGTGGGGCCCGACGTTTTGGGCTGAACAACGAGTCCCACTCAGCCACCTGCAAAGGTGTGGCCTGGGCTGGTCCCCTGCCCTGTAAGACGCACCCCAGAAGCTGCTGGGACGGTTGCCCGAGGTAACCGCAGTAAAACCAGTGAGCAGGCCTGGCACGCAGCGGGGATCTGCTCACTGGTGTCCACTCATTCGGCACACTATGTGCCGGGCCCTGTTGCTGGCCCGGGATTACGTAAGGGAACAAAACCAAATTCCTGCCCGCAGGGAGCCTCTGCTCCAGCACACAGGAAACAGAAAATTAACAGCCTGACGCCGGGGGGTGCAGAGTCGGGCGAGGAAGAACACGAGAGGGTGAGGGGTGGAGAGCGTGTGGGTGGCGTACGGATGCGCCTGGATCAGGGTGGGATCGGGGCAGGGGGAACTTCGAGCAGAAACAGGAGGAAGAGGGGAGGGAGAAGGCGGGGCATAGACGATGCTGCTCCCTAGGGTCTATGGCAATGGCTGGAGACGTTTGTGTTGTCCCACCTGGGCCCTGGTTGTAGGAACGTTACCAGCAGCCAGTGGGTAGAAACCTACAGAGATGCTAAACACGCAGGTGTCCGGGACTCACACCCACTCCCCACTCCCCACGCCAGCCCATCAGCCGGTGCCAGGAATCAGCTGGCTGCCCTGTCAATCACCCCGCAGGTGGTTTGAGAAGAGCACCTGCCCCAGTGTAAGTCCTAACCCCGGGCAGTGGCCTTAGGGGTCTGCGTGTGACAACCCAGAAAGCCCGCCACAGGCACCAGGCTGAGCGGCTGGGGAACGGAGCACCAAGCCCGCGAGGCGCCCAGTGTCAGCCCCATTCTAAAGGGGCCACACGGAGACAGAGCGGTGCGGCAAGCCCCTGAGGTCCCGCACACGCTCCCAGAAAGCTGGCAGGGCCCGCACGCGGCTGGGTGGCCGCCTTAATGACAGGGCTGCGCTGTGAGGACGCCGGGCGCACTCGGCTCTGCCTTCTGCTGCAGGTTTGAGAGTCCACAGGGGCCGGCTGCTGTGCCGGGAGAGACTTCTGGAATACGCCCACGCGTCTCCCGGCTCGGCTGGCCAAGCGCCTCCTCGGCAGTTTCCCCTGGCGGTGCAGACCAGGCGAGGCGCCTAGGCAGGGGTCTCCCCGCTTGGCTGTGTGGACTCCGGCTTCTGTCTTCCCATTCGCGAGCGTCCATCCCTCCCGGCTGGCACCGGGCACGCGCTGCACACCAGGGATTTGTTGAGGGCGCGGATCGGACGACGGGCATTTCGCCTGCTTGATTTCTGCCTTCTGCAGGGCCACGGCGAGCCGGGAGGAGCCGGGAGCTGTCCCAGGTCCTCTGTGTGCCTGCACTCGCCTGACCCTGGCGCCTGCCCCGTGAGGCGGGAACGTCGCCATCCTCGCTTGTCCGCGCTCACCCAACTTCTCAGGCGGGGGAAGCTAAGGACTCGCCGCAGTCACAGAGCCAGTGCGTGGCGGCCTCTCCGGCGGCTGCTGCCATGGCTTTTGCAGGCCTGGGGGTAGAGCCGAGTCTTGGTCTTGTCCTGAGCTCCGGGAGCTCCCGCCTCACGCCCCAAACACTTCACTGAACATCTTTGGTGTGGCAGGCACTGAATTCGTTGAAATGGTTATAATTTTATGGGTTTTTAATTTTGTATTTCTTCGTAAGGTATTTGCTTGCCCATAACCTACTGCTGTACTTGATTTTTGTCCTGTTGATTTGCAATTACTCTTTATATAGGATGGCTTTGTACCATACATTTGTCCCCTTTTACATACTTTCCCTGTTTTATTATTTACTAACTTGTTTGTAGTACTTATTGATTGTTCAGAGTTTAATTTTCAGGTCATTAAAATTATTCTTTAGGGTTTCAATCTCCAGCACCATGCTTCAAAAAGACTATTCCTAAGAGTACAAAATGAGGCTGGTGCTATGGCCTGAGTTTAGGAGACTCACTTTACAGGAGTTCTGTAGATTCTAAGTAGGCATACGCAGTATGCGGGATTTCTGTAGCCTGAGTGTAGGAGATGCAGCTTACAGGATTTCTGCAAGCTGGATGTACAGAGAGGCAGTTCACAGGAGTTCTGCAGCCTGAGTGTAGTAGACTCAGTTTACAAGAGTTCTGTTTATTCTGAGTAGCCATACGACTATGCGGGATTTTGTAGCATGAGTGTAGGAAAACAGTTTACAGGAGTTTTGTAACATGGATGTCAGAGATGCAGTTCACAGGACTTCTGCAGCCTGAGTGGAGTAGACACAATTTATGGGAGTTCTGTAGCTTGGGAGAAGGCATACACACTATGCAGGATTTCTGTAGCCTGAGTGTAGGAGACGCAGCTTACTGGAGTTCTGTAAGCTGGGTGTACAGAGAGGCAGTTTACAGGAGTTCTGCAGCCTGAGTGTAGGAGACTCAGTTTACGGGAGTTCTGTAGCATGTGAGTAGCCATACGCAGCATCCCATATGGGCACCGGTTTGAGTCCCAGCTGCTCCACTTCCTACCCAGCTCTCTGCTGTGGCCTGGGAAAGCAGTGGAAGATGACCCAAGTGCTTGGGCCCCTGCACCCACGTGGGAGGCCCAGAGGAAGCTCCTGGCTCCTGGCTTTGGATCAGCTCAGCTCCGGCCATTGTGGCCAACTGGGGAGTGAACCAGCAGATGGAAGACCTCTCTCTCTCTCTCTCTCTCTCTCTCTCTCTCTCTCTCTCTGTATAACTCTGACTTTGAAGTAAATAACTAAATCTTTTTTAAAAGTACAAAATAAGTTCACTTCTACTTTTCTTTTTCTTTTTTTTTTTTTTTGGCTTCACAGTTATGTGTTTATTTGCTTGATTACTTAGCGTAAAATAAATCTCTGCGTATGGGGTGAGGCAGGGCTCTTGCTTTGTTCTTCCCAGAGGTCTGTTCTACACCTGTGGAAGTCCATCGCTTTACCTACGACAGGCAGCCGCAGACTCCGGCGTCCACCCGGCAGGAGCAGCTTCTAAGCCAAGTCCAGGCCTGCGGTTTTGTTTGCTACAGGGGACGTTTGAAGTTGTCCTCCGATGCACGGACGACGGATTCTCAAACATAAAACTTTCACCTAAGAACCTGCTCTCTGGATCTTCTTGGAGAGCGAGACCATCTTCTGAGACCAGGTCTCAGCGCCCCACCTCCGGATGGGGGCCCCTCTTCACCAGTCCCCACTGCACCCCCACCTCCGGATGGGGGCCCCTCTTCACCAGTCCCCACCGCGCCCCCACCTCCGGATGGGGGCCCCTCTTCACCAGTCCCCACCATCCTCTCCTGTGCGCACCCTAGGTTCGCAGGGCAGTCTCGTTTCTTTTCCATTTTTACTTTTGTTTCTTTTACACAGCCCTGAAGGATTTTGGATTTGAAACCTTGATCTAGTGCGTTTGCACGGGTGCAAGATGCAAATATTCATCCGTGCATGTAAACCCACACCTGTGCGTGCACGTAAACACACACACCCCCATGCTCACACACACACATGCACAGTGCACCTATCCAGGTACATACGTATGAACTCATTAACACAAATACACACACGTGTGTGCACAAGCACACGCCCATGTGAACGCATACACACACACAGGCACACCCACACAGCCCCCAACGCTCACCTCTGCGTGCACAGCGTCCCCCGTGCCACACCCGCCTGCGAGGCTCCGCCCTCTGAAGGCACACCTGCCCCCCCCCCCCCGCCTCCGCACCCCCAGGGTGCCGTCCCTGAAACCCGGCGGATGGGACAGCGCAGCTCTCAGCCCGACCGCATGTGTTTATTACGGCGATGAGTGTGGGCCGGGCGCTTCTGGCTTATGTAAGTGTCAGTGCTGACAACATGTGCTCTACAGAAGGCAGATGTCACGGGGGCTGGGGCAGCGGAGTTGCCGCCCACACCGCGAAGACCACCCAGGGGCAGCGCGCACGCTGGCCTGGGCTTCCCCGGCCCTTGGAGAGGGAGCCGACGGAGAGGGAGAGGCAGAGAAACAGAGAGAGAGGAAGAGAGAGGCCGCCAGCACAGGCAAGCCAGGCCAGGAGCGAGGCCAGGTGTGAGGCCGGGAGCGCCGGATGCCGCCCGGCACGGTATCCACGCTCTCCTGTCCAGAAGCCCCAGGCCCTGCTCTGGGCCCCCTGCGGGGAAGAGCCCGTTTTGGCCACCAGGTAGACACCAGGTGCTCCTTGCCGACTTCAAAGCCCCTGGCCAGGACCTCTGAGGAGGGTGACATTGTCCTAGCTGTGCATCCTGAACTCGGATTCCTGGCCGTTCTGGGCATCGTGCAAAGCACTGAACCCTGTCGTGTGGACACTTATCTGCTCTTGATAGTTAGGGAAATCCCGGCTCAGAGCCCCTTCTTCCTCCCCTCCCCGCCCTCCTCCGCCATGACCAAGGCTCCGACGTCCGGCGCCCTGGCACACCTGGCACTGTGTTGGGCACTGGCTGGCCCCGTCTCAATGACACGGCCCAGCACCCCTGGGAGGGGCCGGCTCTTCTCGCCCAACGCACACAGGAAGGAAACAGGCACCACCCCGCACTTGGAGGCCCCGACTAGGCAGGGCCCGCTCACCCCACTGGCCTCAGGACCTGGACTGGGGGCTTCCCACTAAGCACCGCCAACCCAGCGTCCTCGGGGCCAAAGCTCACCCTGGAAATCCCCAGACTCCAGAAGCACCTGCATGGGAGACCAGGAGAAGCACCTGGCTCCTGGTTTCGGATCAGTGCAGTACGCTGGCCGCAGCGTGCCAGCTGCGGCGGCCATTGGAGGGTGAACCAACGGCAAAGGAAGACCTTTCTCTCTGTCTCTCTCTCTCTCACTGTCCACTCTGCCTGTCAAAAAATTAAAAAAAAAAAAGAGTTACAGAGAAAGAAGGAGAGACAGAGAGGTCTTCCATCCACTGGTTCACTCCCCAGATGGCTGCAATGGCCAGTGCTGGGCCAGGCAGAAGCCAGGAGCCAGGAGTTTCTACCAGGTCTCTCACACGGGTGCAGGGGCCCAAGGACTTGGGCCATCTTCTGCTGTTTCCCAGGCCACAGCAGAGAACTGGATGGGAAGTGGAGCAGCCGAGGCTCAAACGAGTGCCCGTATGGGATGCGGGCACCGCAGGTGGCAGCTTTACCCACTACGCCACGGTGCCGGCCCCACGCTCACGGTTTCTTCCTGTGCCATCCCCACCCCGCACTGGGAGATGAGCCAATATCCCCACGAGGAGATGAAGTGAGGTGAAGAGCATTGTGGGATAGCACAGACCAGCACTGACCTCTGACTCGCAGCACAAGGAGGGGCCTCAGACCGGACGGCGCCTGTGGCCCAGGTGCGACCAAGACCAGGGAAAGGGGAACTGCTGCGAACCGGGCTCTGCAGTCAGCCACAGGTGGCTTCGAACCCGGCGCCGCCACCCGCTGCCTCACTGCGCACTCGGCAAGCGACGTAGCCTCTGGAAGCCTCGGCCTCGGCCGCTCCGCACTGGCGCACGGGCGGTTGTGAGGCCCCAACCTGTCACGCCGTAACGCATCGCGGCCTCGTGGGCAGCCCGGTGTGCTGCTGGAGGCTTCGCTCTGCACAGCTCTTTCCTGGCGAGGAGGCCCCTGGAGGAGTCTACGACCTGCAGTGAGATGCTGATGTCCGCAGGGGGACCCAGCAGCGGGCTTTCTACTTCCCACCGCCTACCTCTTTCCTTAACAACTGGGAATGTGCACAAGTCCACCATCTTATCATCTTAATTAACACTGCGAACTGGAGATTGGAGAGAAAGCAAGCAAGCAAGCAAGAGAGAGGGAGAAGGGAGGGAGGAAAGAAGGGAGGGAGGGGGAAGGGAGGGAGGGGGGAGAGAAGGAGGGAGGGAGGGAGAAGGGAGGGAGGGAGGAGAGCTAACAGACCTGGAGGAAAGGGGGCACTTTCCACCTGAAAGACAGGAGGCAGCCACTTGGAGGCTGGCTTCTTCCTCCTTGCAGAGCTTCCTCGGCTCATAGGTGGCGACTGCGGTCCGGTCCGGCGCCTGGGCTACGGGGACGACCTTCGGGGCACCCAGGCTGTTTGGTGTCTGGAGTGTGTGCCTCGTCGCCAGGGGCTCAGGGGAGCTCTGACGCCGCGTCACTAAGGACGCCTCCGCTGGCGCGCTGAGGAAGGACCCTGTCCTGGAGCCCAGAGACGCTTCCCGGGGCGGGGACCAACGGTGCCAACCACCCGGAGCCAGGTTTCCCATGGGGGTCTCATCGCAGTGTCTGGGCACCGGCTGAGCTAGCTCTGATGGTGCTGCGCTCCAAGCCTATGGGACCGGCACACGTGCCCTGCACTGCTGACCAAAGCGTCGTCATGTGACCACGACTGTGTGTACTCTGGCCGTTCTCCAAAGGAACAAAACCACATTTTGTCTATTTACTTTAAATTGTATTCATTTTGAAAGTCAGAGTCACGGGGGTAGGAGGAGAGAGAGAGATCTTCCACCCACTGCATTACTTCCCACGTAGCTTCAATGGCCAGGAATGTGCCAGGAGTTTCATCCCGGTCTTCCACACGGGTGGCAGGAGCCCAAAGGCTTGGGCCATCTTCTGCTGCTTTTCCCACGCCACGAGCAGGGAGCTGGGCAGAAAGTGGAGCAGCTGGGACACCAACCAGCGTCCCTAGGGGATGCCAGTTCTTTTATCTTTGGCACCGATTCTCTCGCTGGATTACTCACTTTGCTAAGATGGCCCGTGGGCTGATCCCTGGGGGACAAGGGGGCGACCGCCTGCACGCTCTGCTGTCTGTGGAGGCCGTGAACACAGGTGCACAGTGCCCAGCTACTGAGCGGCGTTGAGAAGCGACCTGAGCATCACGGATCGTGGTGCGCACCTGTTACTCGTGTGGCGATTTGTGAGTTGAAGAGCAAGTAGGGGTGTTTGTACGTCACGCCCTCCGTGAAGGTGCCTCGGTCACCGAGAGCCAACTGAACCATGTTGTGGGAACACGAGCTTTGAGCGAAAGCACGGGAACTGACATGTGTGCACAGCAGAACCCTTCAAAGACACTTCCGAAAGGCTCCCGGGGGGAAGGCCAGCTGCCGGGGGGGGGGGGGGCAAATCTGTCCGTGAACTCCCGAGTCCAAGGTCTCCTAAGCCCCGCCTCCTCCAGGAAGCCTTCCTGGCTTTTGCTATGCTATCTACCTCTTCCTACTGCCACATGGCTTCCATCCTGAAGCCCCGGCTTTCCTGCAGGTGGGGTTCTGTCTGTTGCCTCCCCGTCTCCAGGCGCCTCTGTCCGGGGCAGAAGGCGTAATCGCACCAGTGGATGCGTGAGTTTGTTTCTAGAAGGTGCATCGATGAACGGTGGTTTTTAATCATTTTTGACGTTTATTTATGTATTTTTATGGCTCTCTTCTATTTACGGGAATGGACACTGGTTTCCCACTCAGCAGTGGTAGAGACGCCCTCATTCAATAAACGAAATCACCTGACGGAGGCGCGGCAGCTGTGGCTACAGGCAGCACAGGGCACAGCAGAACTGCTGAAATTCTAAGTGAACAACGGAGCTTGGGGAGCCCTACTCTTTAAAAGAAAAAAAAAAAAGATTCATTTTTTATTTTATTTATTTGAAAGCGTGATACAGAGAAGCAGAGATCTTCCATCCAGCCGTTCAGTTCCCAAATGGCCGCCACGGCCAGGGTTAGGCCAGGCCGAAGCCAGGAGCCCGGAACGCTGTTTCCCAGGCACTTTAGCAGGGAGCTCGATCAGAAGTGAAGCAGTGGGACTCAGACCATTGCTGAAACTAGGACGCTGGCGTCGCAGGGGGCGGCTTGACGCACCGCCCCGCAAGGCCGCCGGCCGGCCGGGGAACCGGCTCCTGTCTCACGGTCCCCTCGGTCCTCACGGTCTGTGGCCGCTGGCTCAATCTCACCCCGCAGTCCCACGCGGAGCCTGTGTTAGGGCCACCAGCTCGTGCTGGGCCTTGCGCGACGGGAACACGCCTGACCTGGCAGCCCAGCGGGACAACCTCCCTGCCTGGGAACGCAAATCCAGGGACGTCCCGCCGAACAGCGAGCAACTGGAGCCCTAGTCTGGCCAAGCCGATCGCTGGCACGGAGCGGGTGCTCAGTGTGCCCTCTGCCTCCGTATCCCCACTCGCCCACGCTAAGCTACGTCGCGAGTGGGTTTTATCTCCCTGCCTGAGACAGAAACACGAGAGCAGGCCATCTGACTCTGAGTGCTTCCCCAGGGATGCGTTCCACGCCTCTGCCCAGCGAGACCCGAAGGACACTGAATGAATCGGGCCTCAAGGGCTGCTAATCCAGTTTTTGGGCTCCTTGGTGTAAAAGGTCAGAAGTTCTGGGGCCCTGCCGATGAGGGTGTGACGGGCACTGACGCGGCTGGAGAGGACGCCGTGCAGCTCCCTGGCCACGCGCAGATCACCTCAACTCCCAGCCCCTCGATTTTCTCATCTGTCAAAGGGGAGTCAGTGAGGGTCGCTCAGTCTGCCTGGTGGCTCAGATGTGCCTAATGAGGGCGGGCGGCCCCACAGGGAGCACGTGGAGGCATCTGGGTAA